>NW_025267491.1:0-1477 GCF_018294505.1 Triticum aestivum | reverse complement strand
TTGGATCGATCGATCTTTTGTAAAAAAAATACGATTAGTGTGTTGCAGTTTGAGATACAACATTGGAACTCCAAGAATATCCAACTGTTCTCTTTAATTAGATCAGACAGGGGTGGCCATTTTAGGCTGCTTTCAAGTTTTTCTGAGGAAACATTGGGCGGCCTAATCAGTTTCAATTTTATGCTATGATGACGATTGCAACCAAGATTGTTAATTTATTATTATTGCCTTGTGAGTTTCTGGATTAACAGGTTTAATTTCCAAGCTAAACAGGAGAGAAGAGCAATAATTATGTATCCCAAACTGCAACAAGCTAACAACAAGCTGCACTTGTTTTCCAGCCCTCCAAGGTAGCCTGTATAACTTGCATCCATATATACCTGTAGCATTGTTACCACCATATCTGCATGTAGTTTGTGACAAAGAATCGGACATACATTTGTTAAGTGGCATCAGACTTATGCCCAGATAAGTTTTACACTCACCTGCACTCCTGCAGCCTGAGCAGCAGGGCTAGCTAAGTTTTACACTTTTACTGGGTTGTTGGCTATCATCCACCTGCACTCCTGCAGCCTGATGTTAAGGTAGTGTACTTCCATTTGGCTTACTACTATTACAGTACTGTATGCATGTGCTGCCGATGTTGCCTGGGTGACATTTTTTAAAGACAGTGGGGTTTCAGAAGTATGAAAACAATTTAGCTTGTATTAATTTGATTTTTGTTTTGTCTTGTGATTGTTTCAAACTGCAAGCAAGTAGTTATAGTATGCATAAAACCAACTCTGGAATATGTTTGCCTACCAACCATACATGCATCTGCCTCCCTGGTGATGATCAAGGTTAGCTTGGACAGGCAGATCTGAGGGGTAGGGTGTCGAGAGGGTACATTACCAGCCAAATCGGTGGCTGGGGGTGGATTAACGAGCTGCTCGGCTCGTTAAGCTCGTACTCGTTAGGCTCGTGCTCGTTAAGGCTCGGCTCATTAAGCTCGTTAAGTTTAACGTGCAGACTAAACCGTGCTCGCCTCTACTCGGTTCGTTACCGAAAATGGCTTTCGCCCCGCTTTATATATAAAGCAAATTGCCCGAGCCAAGCATCCAACAAGGTTCACACCAACACAAACACACACAGACACACGCAAGTTCCACACAACACAAAGTCTCAAATAGAGTGCCCTGAAAGCAAAAGAACACACGCACACGCAAAGCCGTGCGCAACAGCAAGCCTAGTCGGGCTCCAAAGGAGGGGGCGGAAGCGGAGGCGCCACGCGGAAGGCCATCGATTGAAGGTCGGCGAGGAGGTTGTCGATGGCGTCCCGGTCCTGGGTGCGGCTAACCGGCCGCCAAAGCTGCAGGTAACCACACATTTTAAAGATCGTGTCAGTCGCACGTTGCAGAGGCACCTTTTGAATAATAAGCTTGTTGCGGATGGTCCAAAGTGTCCAGGCTAGGACCCCAATCCACAGCCACCTAATGTG
>NW_025267490.1:0-1477 GCF_018294505.1 Triticum aestivum | reverse complement strand
TTAGTCCCAAAAATGATATAAATGTGTAAAATAAAGCCCATAAACATCCAACAAGGGTAATATAATAGCATGGAACAATCAAAAATTATAGATACGTTGGAGGCGTATCAAGCATCCCCAAGCTTAATTCCTGCTCGTCCTCGAGTAGGTAAATGATAAAAAAGAAATTTTTGATGTGGAATGCTACCTAGCATAATTCTCAATGTAATTTTCTTTATTGTGGCATGAATGTTCAGATCCAAATGATACAAAATAAAAGTTCATATTAACATGAAAATGGTGATGCTTCAAGCATACTAATCAAAGTAATCATGTCTTCTCAAAATAACATGGCCAAAGAAAGTTATCCCTACAAAATCATATAGTCTGGCTGTTTCTCTATCTTCATCACACAAAGTATTTAATCATGCACAACCCCGATGACAAGCCAAGCAATTGATTCATACTTTAATAATCTCAAACTCTTTCAACTTTCACACAATACATGAGCGTGAGCCATGGACATAGCACTATATGTGGAGTAGAATGGTGGTTGTGGAGAAGACAAAAAGGATAAGATAGTCTCACATCAACTAGGTGTATCAACGGCTATGGAGATGCCTATTAATAGATATCAATGTGAGTGAGTAGGGATTGCCATGCAACGGATGCACTAGAGCTGTAAATATATGAAAGTTCAACAAAAGAAACTAAGTGGGTGTGCATCCAACTTGCTTGCTCACGAAGACCTAGGGCATTTTGAGGACGCCCATCATTGGAATATACAAGCCAAGTTCTATAATGAAAAATTCCCACTAGTATATGAAAGTGACAACATATGAGACTCTCTAACATGAAGATCATGGTGCTACTTTGAAGCACATGTGTGGAAAAGGAGATAGTAGCATTGTCCCTTCTCTCTTTTTCTCTCATTTTTTTCTTTTCCTTTTTTCCCTTTTTTTCTTTTTTTTCTTTGGCCTTCCTTTTTTTTCTTTTTGGCCTTTTTTTGTAAAGTCTGAAGTCTCATCCCGACTTGTGGGGGAATCATAGTCTTCATCATCCTTTGCTTACTAGGACAATGCTCTAATAATGAAGATCATCACACTTTTATGGATTTACAACTCAAAACTACAACAAGATATGACTCTATATGAATGCCTCTGGCGGTGTACCGGGATATGCAATGAATCAAGAGCGACATGTATGAAAATTATGAAGGTGGCCTTGCCACAAATACAATGTCAACTACATGATCATGCAAAAAGCAATATGACAAAAGTAATGCGTGTCATATGAATGGAACGGTGGAAAGTTGCATGGCAATATATCTCGGAATGGCTATGGAAATGCCATAATAGGTAGGTATGGTGGCTGTTTTGAGGAAGGTATATGGTGGGCGTATGGTACCGGCGAAAGTTGTGTGGCACAAGAGAGGCTAGCAATGGTGGAAGGGTGAAAGGGTGCGTATAATCCATGGACTCAACATAAGTCAAAAGAA
>NW_025267489.1:0-1477 GCF_018294505.1 Triticum aestivum | reverse complement strand
CTAGGGATGTGACAACTCACCCCCACTAAACAAGAATCTCGTCTCGAGATTCAAGCGTAGGGTAAGGTGAAGGGGTAACGCAGACTAGTATAATCTTCACGATCCAGGGTGCACTTCAATTGAACGTTGATTCGATCACCATCATTGTCTTGAAGTCTTGCTCTGAGAAATCCTGTCAACATGACATGGAGGGAAGAAGGAGACTCTAGAAGGGTCGATCTTCTCGAAGATCGAACAACTCACGGAATGAGACATAACAATATCTCTCGAGCTGAGAGACGAAGCACACCTCTAGAGGGATGGAGTGGAACAGATGACGAGGGTTCACTAGGTAGACAACAATTTCACGCTTAAGAGGGTGGCAAACGATTGTCAACGTAGCGAGGAGTTGAGTTGCCATGATACCACGACGAAACATCCTGGAGGGGGGTGATTCGTAGATTATTACCTTAAGTGGCAAAAAGAATTACTTTTGATTCGGAGATCATTGAAACTCTTCATACCAGCTTAAGGCAATTCACAACGATCGTTTGGAGGGGGTCGGTAGAATGGCATACTCAGACTTGGATGATGTGGATTACCTTGTTGAAGACAACGTAATGGATGAATTTGCTTACCACCGAAAATGGAAGAGACCCATGGTAGAATGGAACATTGACGGTGCAAGCTGGGAACAAAATGCAAACGCTGGGAATGATTCTGGTAACTGGGGGAAGAACCCAACAATAGAGAGTGAATTCACTGTGGAAGTGGTTATAGCATAACCGACGAGACTAGGAGCAATCCCGGTTAGTGCCGGCGATAATACCTAGCGCTTGTGCGTGCTCTCAAGAACTTGAGCATTTCCATAATCATCAAGGTTTTACCAACATCCGTGTCAAGGGTCCGATAACACAACCCACTACCATGATGAATGGTGATGGAGGATGCAGATGCAAAGGAAGATAACACCTTCTCAGATTTCACCTTAGCGAGGCCAAGGAAACAAAAATCTGGATGATCGACCGAGAGACATTTAGCACTCCGCTTCTAATGTTCTCCTTGATGTGCTAGTATAACCCATTCATAGACATGGTTTGCTAACTAGAACATCAAGTAAAGGTCGGACTTCGGGAGCAATAGAATCCATAAGGAACAGTTACGGAGGTAAATCCTACGAAATCCTTATGGGGAGGTGGCCAACTTCCTCAACCAAGATACTACAATAATAGGTCTTCCGGCTGGGTGTGTTGGCCACGACATCCACTTTACCGGTTATCGAGGGACCAATATTATAGTTTTTGGGAAATGTTCCAACCATCATATCTGCCCGAGACTCAGATCTGATTGGTGTCAGGATATTCCAGACTCATCGAGTCTAGGAAGAAAAATGAAAGTTTGCAACACAATTCGACGAGATGACGTTGCGAGATTCTCGGGAAATGAACTACGATAGCAAGCTCCAAAACATGAGCTGGTTCTGCTACAAACATGTGAA
>NW_025267488.1:0-1477 GCF_018294505.1 Triticum aestivum | reverse complement strand
AGCGCATCTATGCTCATTTCTGAGTAGCTTTTTATATAGTTTTTTTCTTTTCTGCTATATTTATTTTTTTCTTTTTATTTCTGAGTTGTAATAAGTCATTAAAAATAATCATCTATGCTCATTTTTTAGTAAAGTTAATCATAACTATTTTTTCTTCTTTTTATTTCTGAGTTGTAATAAGTCATTAAAAATAAGCATCTATGCTCCTTTTTTAGTACAGTTAATCACAACTATTTTTTGCTTCAATTCATTTCTGAGTAGTTTTCTATATAGTTTTTTTCTTTTCAGCTATATTTATTTTTTTCTTTTTATTTCTTAGTTGTAATAAGTCATTAAAAATAAGCATCTATGCTCATTTTTTAGCAAAGTTAATCATAACTATTTTTTATTCTATTTATTTTTAAATTGTAATAAGTCATTAAAAATAAGCATTTATGCTCATATTTTAGTAAAAAGTTAATCACAACTATTTTCTTTTCTTTTTATTTCTGAGTTGTAATAAGTCATTAAAAATAAGCATCTATGCTCCTTTTTTAGTACAGTTAATCACAACTATTTTTTTGCTTCAATTCATTTCTGAGTAGTTTTCTATATAGTTTTTTTTCTTTTCAGCTATATTTATTTTTTCCTTTCTATTTCTTAGTTGTAATAAGTCATTAAAAATAAGCATTTATGCTCATTTTTTAGTAAAGTTAATCATAACTATTTTTTCTTCTATTTATTTTTGAATTGTAATAAGTCATTAAAAATAAGCATTTATGCTCATATTTTAGTAAAAAGTTAATCACAACTATTTTCTTTTCTTTTTATTTCTGAGTTGTAATAAGTCATTAAAAATAAGCATCTATGCTCCTTTTTTAGTACAGTTAATCACAACTATTTTTTGCTTCAATTCATTTCTGAGTAGTTTTCTATATAGTTTTTTCTCTTTTCAGCTATATTTATTTTTTTTCTTTTTATTTCTCAGTTGTAATAAGTCATTAAAAATAAAAAAGAGGCGCAATGCTTGTTAATTTGCTTCAAGCCTTTCGGAATAGTGTCAACTGCACTGCACATAGCTCTGTGCAGTCTACCGTATTCCTCAAGGCTTGAAGCTAACCAACGTGCTGGAGCATTGAGCCTCTTCGTCATTGTCTCTGCACTCAGGGCTTATAAACAGCTGCGAGTGCCTTTCGCTTGGCGAGGTGGGACTAAAAAAACAGCTGCAGGAAGAATCAAAATAAAATAAATAAAAAAAGTGCCACCTAAAGGGCTACCACGGCTTGAATACGACTAGAAACCCAACAATGGGCCAGGATTCAGGCCCGCAATAGGCCCAATAGGCCCACAGGCACATATAGTGTGTTTAGGCCCGTAAGCCTGCATTTGAGAGGAGCTCGAGAGGGCAGCGGGACTGGGGCTTATAAACCACTCTCGAGCTCCCTCAGCTAGCGAGGTGGGACTAAAATTTCGTGCCACGACGCGGGCAACACATGGC
>NW_025267487.1:0-1477 GCF_018294505.1 Triticum aestivum | reverse complement strand
AACTAGTTCTATAGCCTAGTACAAATAATTTTACACTAGAGTTGGACTAGCTCGATAGCCTAGTACAAATAATTTTACAATAGAGTTGTACTAGCTCTATAAGCTTGTAAAAATAATTTTACACTATAGTTGAACTCGCTCTATAAGTTAGTTCAAATAATTTTTCACTAGAGTTGAAGTAGCTCTATAAGCTTGTACAAATAGTTTTACACTAGAGTTGAACTAGCTCTATAGCCTAGTACAATTGTTTTACACTAGAGTTGAACTAGCTCGATAAACTAGTTCAAATAATTTTACACTAGAGTTGAACTAGCTCTATAGCCTAGTACAAATAATTTTACACTAGAGTTGAACTAGCAATATAAGCTTGTACAAATAATTGTACACTAGAGTTGAACTAGCTCTATAAGCTAGTTCAAATAATTTTACACTAGATTTGTACTAGCTCTATAGCCTAGTACAAATAATTTTACACTAGAGTTGAACTAGCTCTATAAGCTTGTAAAAATAATTTCACACTAGACTTGAACTCGCTCTACAAGCTAGTTCAAATAATTTTACACTAGAGTTGAACTAGCTCTGTAAGTTTGTAAAAATAATTTTACACTAGAGTTAAACTAGCTCTATAGCCTAGTACAAATAATTTTACACTAGAGTTGAACTAGCTCTATAAGCTAGTTAAAATAATTTTAGCCTAGAGTTTAACTAGTTCTATAGCCTAGTACAAATAATTTTACACTAGAGTTGGACTAGCTCGATAGCCTAGTACAAATAATTTTACAATAGAGTTGTACTAGCTCTATAAGATTGTAAAAATAATTTTACACTATAGTTGAACTCGCTCTATAAGTTAGTTCAAATAATTTTTCACTAGAGTTGTAGTATCTCTATAAGCTTGTACAAATAGTTTTACACTAGAGTTGAACTAGCTCTATAAGCTTGTACAAATAATTTTACACTAGAGTTGAACTAGCAATATAAGCTTGTACAAATAATTGTACACTAGAGTTGAACTAGCTCTATAGCCTAGTTCAAATAATTTTACACTAGAGTTGTACTAGCAATATAAGCTTGTACAAATAATTGTACACTAGAGTTGAACTAGCTCTATAAGCTAGTTCAAATAATTTTACACTAGAGTTGTACTAGCTCTATAGCCTAGTACAAATAATTTTACACTAGATTTGAACTAGCTCTATAAGCTTGTACAAATAATTTTACACTAGAGTTGAACTAACTCTATAGTCTAGTACAAATAATTTTACACTAGAGTTGAACTAGCTCTGAAAGCTACTTCAAATAATTTTACACTAGAGTTGAACTAGCTCTATAAGCTTGTACAAATAATTTTACACTAGAGTTGACCTTGCTCTAAAGGCTAGTACAAATATTTTTACACTAGAGTTGAACTAGCTCTATAATCTAGTTCAAATAATTTAACACTAGAGTTGAACTAGCTCTATCATCTGGTTCAAAT
>NW_025267486.1:0-1477 GCF_018294505.1 Triticum aestivum | reverse complement strand
TGTCTTGGCAATAGAACCACGTCTGGTTCCAGTCCTTTGGGTGACTCGGCGGCTCGGCGTAAGGGAAAAGGCAGTCTCTCCGTCGCTGAATGGAGATTCCGCCAAGTTCCAAACTTGGCCCGTTGGCGCACTCGTTCTGGCGGTTCAGGTAGAAGAGCTCTCTGAAGAGTAGCAGGCTGGGCTCTTCTCCAAGATAAACCTCGCAGAACACTTGGAAATTGCATATGTTGGACACCGAGTTGGGTCCTATATCTTGTGGCCGCAGGTCAAAGAAATTCAGTACATCCCTGAAGAACTTTGAGCCGGGCGGTGCGAAGCCCCGGCTCATGTGATCCGCAAAAATCACTACCTCCCCGTCCTTTGGCTGTGGTCTCTCTTCTGACGGGTCAGGGGCACGGTAGGACATGACGTCCTTCTTAGGCAGGTAACCTGACTTGACAAAATCTGCTAAAGTCTCGTTGGTGACATTGGACCTCATCCAATTGCAAGTGATGGAGGCTTTAGGAGCTTTGGGAGGCATGGTGAAAGCCGGCAGCCTATGATAAAAGGAAATGTCCGGTTTAATTATAAGCCGGAGGAAATTTACAGTTCAATGTTAAAGTGGCGGCTTATGGAGGGGACCAATGACATATATCTAGGTGCATCGGGTTATTTAAGCCGCCCGAGGTATTGAGAGTAATTCGATTGTCTACGGCCTTATCACAGATGAGCCGGAAAATTCTATGGCGCATGGTCTCCTTTGAGTCGGAAGGTTTTACGGCGCGTGGTTTCTTTAAACCGGAAATGTAAACCGCCATGACTCAATGAGTGCAGTTTTTTACTAAGTGTGGTGAAAACAGGTTTCACACATTGCAGTAAATAATTTGGATCAAAATGGTCGGTCAAAAGGAAAGTTTCTAGACCTAAAAACAGACGCAGGGGAGTTCTTGGGCTCGAACGAGGCCTTTATGCAGTAAAAAGAGTTCTACTTGCATTTGAAATGAGTACTAAACAGCCGCCGCATTGGTTCTATACTATCCTAAGATCAAAAGAGGCAGTAAAAAGGAAAACTACCAAGAACTCGTGGGCGGCGGCGAAGAACACGGAAGAACAGGACGAACCTACTGTAGATCTGTTCTACGGGGCAGTCAGAACTTACAGGTGCTGGTGAGTCGCGGAGGTCACCGCCGTTTTCTCTGGACACAACAGGTTGATGCAGCGGCCGGAGTTGGTGAGGAGGAGGAGACCCGCGGCGGCGACAGCAACAGAGCTCGAGCGGAGGAACAGTGGTGCGAGGAGGAAGACGGGTGGCTGAAGGCCCGTCGGACCGGGCTATTTATAAGGCCAGACTCATAAGTGGGCGCGAGAAACGAGGAGGCCACGGCGCGGTTATATCGCTTGAGAGGCGACTCGATTTTCGGGATGGCAGTAAAAGATAAGATCCGTTGCGGATCTGGTGGAGTAAAAAATGGAATTAATGGAAGATGACGTCACGGCG
>NW_025267485.1:0-1477 GCF_018294505.1 Triticum aestivum | reverse complement strand
TGTATATATGGAGGAAGAGGGGGTGGATTTCGTGGCCCTTGGTGGAGGGGTCCGAAATCAACCCTATCTCTTGTTTCCCCACACATACGGACTCTAAAAATAGCCTATACTTATGTATTTCGAAATTACATGGGCCTGGCCCAATAATAAGGTGACGCAGCACCTAAAATAGCCTCGGGACGAAATTTATGAAGTGGCATCTTGTATATTACGTCCAAGGCTTCATGCACACATTATGGTGGCTTCAAAGTCCTGAAATCATCACTTGTAACTCCGTTCTTGTTCCCCTTGCGCATGCCATCATCTCCATGCTTGTTCTTGCTCCAATGTTCATCCTTCTCCAAGCTAGGCCCTTCATTTGTAAGCAAAACAAATGTATCCAATTTAGGCAGCATCATATTCTCATGAACATTAGAATCATTACCAAGAAACGAAAGTACCTGGTAATTTAGTTGGCGTGCACGAGCTCTAGTAATTGGTCCAGTATGTATAGCAGCAGGGGCTGTGGGTGTAACAATTGTATTGATGTCCTCATCATTACCAGGGAAAGTCAAACGCACGACGTAGATGTATGTGGAGCTGGGAAGGCTTATAATATGGTAGCAAAAAGGGTCAGCAATAATCAATTCAGAGATGCAAAGTTGAGTAAACGCTCAACGACGGTACTGTGCTGGTCCTAGGCTAGACCGTGCTAGAGACGCGAGCCTAGAACACTAACAAAATCACGGCGCTGCACGTAAACAAGGGAAAAGCAAACTCTCGAATTTTTTTTTCGCTCTTTTTTTTGTGCGCTGCTTTTTTTTGCGCTGCTCTCTTTTTTTTTGCGAAAAATCACTATAATGGCGAGTGTCTCAAAACTCTTCCCAGGTCAAACTGACAGGATGGGCACGAAATTTCTGTGACTAAATTTTTTTTTTGACTGCCCGGACCCAAAAACTGGAAACGGGTCAAAAAAACTTTCTATAACGGCGACTGTCTAAATACGCTTAGAAACACCTAAAAATAGGATAGCCAGAATTTTTTTTTGTCAAGTGCGTTTCCGAAAATTTTGGGCCTAAACGGAGGGTGGTTTCCGGACTCTTTTTTTTTGGAAACCAACCTCTTCTACGGACGGCAAAAGATTGCTGGAATCCGAAACCTACTCAGACAAGGAAACACGAATCGGAAATTAGATGGATCCCGAAAACAAACCTAATATGCAAGGAACTCAGATTGGTGGTGGATATATGGTGGTGGTATATGGCAGCGGTGGTGGTAGCGGTGGTAGTATATGGATATGGATCGGTGGTGGTATATGGACACGGATTGGTGGTGGTATATGGATACGGATTCGGAGCGGTAAGCGGTGGTGGTAGATGGCAGGGGCGATGATGATGGTGCGGCGGCGGCGTGACAACTTATGACCAGAACTTGAAACTCTAAAAGACTAGACTCTAAGACCAGCAACTAGACACGATGATGCAACCGCAAATTCAAC
>NW_025267484.1:0-1477 GCF_018294505.1 Triticum aestivum | reverse complement strand
AAAACGAGTGAGTCCAAAGATCCATCAACATGGAGCTTCTTCATGCGTTTTATACCAATATGACTTACATGGCAGTGCCACAAGTAGGTGGTACTATCATTACTATCTTTTGGCATGAACATGTGTATCACTACGACAGCTCACCTTTAGCTAGTCTCCGTTTATTCCGTAGCTTTTATTTCGAGTTACTAACACTTAGCAACCGAACTGGTATCTTATACCCTGGTGCTACTAGGAGTACTAGTAAAGTACACATTAACATAATGTATATCCAATATACTTCTATCGACCTTGCCAGCCTTCTCATCTACCAAGTATCTAGGGTAATGTTGCTCCAGTGGTTGTTCCCCTTATTACAGAAGCACTTAGTCTCGGGTTTGGGTTCAACCTCGGGTTTCTTCACTGGTGCAGCAGCTGATTTGCCGTTTCATGAAGTATCCCTTATCGCCCTTGCCCTTCTTGAAACTAGTGGTTTCACCAACCATCAACAATTGATGCTCCTTCTTGATTTCTACTTTTGCGGTGTCAAACATCGTGAATACCTCAAGGATCATCATATCTATCCCTGATATGTTATAGTTCATCACAAAGCTCTAGCAGCTTGGTGGTAATGACTTTGGAGAAACATCACCATCTCATCTGGAAGATTAACTCCCACTCGATTAAAGTGATTGTTGTACTCAAACAATCTGAGCACAAGCTCAACGATTGAGCTTTTCTCCCTTAGTTTGCTGGTTAAGAAAATCGTCGGAGGTCTCATACTTCTTGACGTGGGCACGAGCCTGAAATCCCAATTTCGGCCCTCGAAACATCTCATATGTTCCGCGATGTTTCGAAAACGTCTTTGGTGCCTCTACTCTAAACCATTTAACTGAACTATCACGTAGTCATCAAAACATGTATGTCCGATGTTCGCAACATCCACAAACGACGTTTGGGGTTCAGCACACTGAGCAGTGCATTAAGGACATAAGCTTTCTACTGTCCGCATAATTGCTACTATCAACTTTCAACTATATTTTCTCTAGGAACATATCTAAATAGTGGAACTAAAGCGCGAGCTTACGACATAATTTGCAAAGGTCTTTTGACTATGTTCAAGATAATTAAGTTCATCTTATGAACTCCCACTTAGATAGACATCCCTCTGGTCATATAAGTGATTACATGATCCGAGTCAAGTAGGCCGTGTCCGATCATCACGTGAGACGGACTAGTCATCATCGGTGAACATGTTCATGTTGATCGTATCTACTATACGACTCATGCTCGACCTTTCGGTCTCCGTGTTCCGAGGCCATGTCTGCACATGCTAGGCTCGTCAAGTTAACCCTAAGTGTTTTTGCTGTGTAAAGCTGTCTTACACCCGTTGTATGTGAACGTAAGAATCCATCACACCCGATCATCACGTGGTGCTTAGAAGCGACGAACTGTAGCAACGGTGCACAGTTAGGGGAGAACACTTCTTGAAATTTTG
>NW_025267483.1:0-1477 GCF_018294505.1 Triticum aestivum | reverse complement strand
AGTAACGGTGCTTGGATCGGTCGGACCAGGAAGACGTACGACTACTTCCTCTACATTGCGTCAACACTTCCGCTTCGGTCTACGAGGGTATGTAGACAACACTCTCCCCTCTCGTTGCTATGCATCACCATGATCTTGCGTGTGCGTAGGAATTTTTTTGAAATTACTACGTTCCCCAACACTCATTATCCTCATCCATGAGTTTTTCATCATCACCCCAGGTGTCAGGATCTAAGTGGAAAAGATTCCCAGGGGCCGGACCAAAAAGCTCTTTATAGTAATGAGTAGCATGATTTAGTAGGTTATCAGTCCCCTCAATGGTGGTGTCACCACATGAGAAGGAGTGAATAGTGTTTTTATGTTTCTTCCCATTGGCAATCCTATGGTAGAAAGCAGTGTTTTGATCACCCTTCAACAACCAAGTTTCGTGTGATTGTTGAAGCCAATATAATTCCTCATTCACCATGAGCTGCTGAAGTTCGCCACTAAGAGAGGCTCTTTTAACAAGGGTATCATGATCAAGAGGACCTTGTTCTTCCATAGCTTCTATGGATGCAAGCTCGTCCTTGATCACTTTTTTTCTTTTTTTGGTGTGCCCGAATTTATCAGAACCCCAGCCTTTAAAAAACTTTTTAAATTTCTTCAACTTGATATTTAGGACATCTATAGGGTCAGAGGACTTGACTGGGTTCTGCCAGATTTGTTTGACCAACGGGAGGAATTCCTCGTTGGCCATCCAGCTCATCTCAAATCTAAACTCTCTAGGTTTAGGAGATTGAGGTTGCGAGCTGTTTGTGGACATAAGGAGGGGAGTATGGTCTGAGACATCTCGGACCAATCTCCTGACAGTAACTAAGGGAAATAGATCTTCCCATTCATAGCTTATAAGAATCCTGTCAAGTTTTTCCAAGGTGGGGTGGGCTTGATTATTGGACCACGTAAACATCCCCCCTCCACAAAGATCTCACGAAGGCATAAGGTATTAATGATAGCATTAAACCTGTCAACATACTGGGAGGCCATCATTTTTTTGTTTTTCTCTCCACTATGTCTAAGGATGTTGAAATCACCACCCACAATGTAAGGCATTCGGTGGCTACAATAATTGGCCAGTTCCGCGAGGAATTCATCTTTGGACTCATCATGGGCCGCACCATACACATTAAGCAAAGACCAAGCACACTATTTTTTAACATTGAAATAGTAACTTGAAGAATAAATTTCCCTAGGGACCAAGAAACAACTTCCAGATTTTCTCTCTTGACCCCACAGAGTAAACCCCCAGCCTTGCCAATCGAAGGGATCCAATTCCAGTCTAAAGTACCATATGGATCAATCTTTCTAAAGAAACTAGGAGAGAATCTTCTCTTCATCGTCTCCTGTAAACACAGGAAATCTAGGGAATGATCTTTAATCAGATCAGAGAAGCAGGTGATCATCCCTCTTTTACCTGCCCCTCTACAGTTCCAAAAGATTC
>NW_025267482.1:0-1477 GCF_018294505.1 Triticum aestivum | reverse complement strand
GACCAAGGGTGCCAGGCGGGCGCCAGCCCGCGCAGTGTCTACCTTTCCTCTTTGGTGCAAAGGGGGCAAGCGCATGCGAGAGGATCAAGCAAAGGCATCCATTTTGGTGCAACGAGACCAAGACCAGTCCAACGGTGGGAAGGAGGTCATCGTGGAGCCCAGAACAGCGTCACCACAGGGCCTTTGGCAGGCGAGGACCAACTTTAGTCAGGATAAGTGTACCAGATGTTCCCCTTCGAATTGGCCAATTGTTGGCGCCCATCCCGCTCAATATTTGGGAAGAGGCCCAGGGCCTTTGCCTATAAATAGGACTAGCCACCCCCAGGGTAGAGGATCATCAAGGAAACCAGTTAGAAAGACTCAAGCAGTAGAGAGAGAGAGAAGGGTGGCTGAACTCCCCCTAGCAGTTCATCGTCCTAGCCAAGAGCAGACCCTTGCGAGGCTGTTCTTCCCTGTATTGTTCATCATCATCAGCCCGAGAGGCAATCCACCCGCCACACACTGGAGTAGGGTATTACACCACAATGGTGGCCCGAACCAGTATAAACCCTGTGTCTCTTGTGTTGTTCTTTCAGTAGTTTAGATCCTTGCGAGACGGAGAGGTAGAGGGCATAATCTCCATGCGCACCCCAGAGTTCGAACCTTAAGGGTCTGCCAGAACTCGAAATCCGACATTTGGCGCGCCAGGTAGGGGTGCGCCGGAATTTGTCTTCCACCGCTCCGCTCTCCTCCGACCGTCGCGTCCATGTCCGACGCTCGTCGGGCCCGCGCCGAGCGCCGGGCCGCCATCGCTTCCCGCGTCGCCCAGACGGCTCCCGTTGGTGGGCGTCCTCGTCATTCCCCGTCGCCCGCCGTCAACGCCGCCATTGGCCCGGCGGGGAACGAGCAGCAAGCGTCGTCTCAGCACCCGTCCGTGCGGCAGAATGGCCGCACCGCTACTCCATCGCTCACACCAGCTGGCTCTTCGTCCCGCGCGCTCCGCGCACCTTTGGAGGCTCGAGCTGCGCTCATCACGGCAAACGAGCTCCTGCGCTACCGTCCCGTCGACGACGTCTACGAAGAGTGGCTCGACCGCGTCGCCGAGCTCGTCCGCGCCGCAGGGGGCTCTCCTGCACCGTCCGCTCCGCTGCGCCGCACCCCGCCCCGCGCGGGCAACGAAGCTCCGGGGGCGTACCAGCCGCCTCCTCTCCAAGAAGACGCCATGGCTCCAAGGCGCGCGGCCCCTAGGAGGTACCCGTTCCGTCAGGTGCCAGCCCAGCAAGAACGGAGCTGCCAAGAAGTTCCTACACCGCAAGAAGCTGCTCGGGCGCTCCCTGCTCCAGCTCCGGCACGTCAAGACCCCGCGCTGCTCCCAGCTGTAGCGCATGGGGACCCGCAAGGCCAAGCTCTCCCTCGACCAAAGCCTCCCGTGGCCACTGCTGGCTGTCGCGCCTACACCAGCGAGCTGTGCAGCGTTGCGTGGCCCGGCAAGTTCAAG
>NW_025267481.1:0-1477 GCF_018294505.1 Triticum aestivum | reverse complement strand
TTCCTAAACTGAAATTGAATATTCCACCATTTGAGGGTAGATATGTTCCTGATATATATCTTACTTGGGAGTTAGAAACTGAACAACGATTTACATGTTTACAATATCCTGAGGAGAGACGAGTTGCTGCTGCTGTTTGTGCTTTCACTAGTTTTGCATGTGTATGGTGGTCTGAACATTGTAGATTATATCCTATTCCAACTACTTGGGCTGCTTTGAAAACTGCTATGCGTACGCGTTGGGTTCCACCATATTATCAACGTGAATTGCTTCAAAAATTGCAGCGTTTAAGACAAGGGAAAAATTCTGTAGAAGAATATTATCAGGAATTACAAATTGGCATGATTAGATGTGGTATTGTTGAGGAGAATGAAGCTATGCTTGCACGTTTTCTGGGTGGATTAAATAGAGAGATTCAGACCATTCTAGACTATAAGGAGTATACTAATATCACTCGTTTATTCCATCTTGCTTGTAAAGCTGAACGTGAAGTGCAGGATCGGCAAGCATTGGGGCGAACTAACTTTTCTGCAGGCCGACCTTCATCATGGACACCACGTGCATCTTCTACTTCAACTGCACCAGCACCTCCATCCGGTGCCAGCTCCAGCCGTGATACAAGAAAACAGGCACAACCACCATTATCTTCCAAGAGCGCACCTGCGGGTCCTGCACAGCGTTCTTCTTCTTCCATGGCATCAACAGGGCACACAAGTGATATTATTTGTCGTCGTTGTAAGGGAGGAGGTCATTATGCGAGGGAATGCAAATCTCCGCGTGTGATGATTGCTACCGCGGATGGTGGATATGCGTCCGCTAGTGACTATGATGAGGAGACATTGGCTCTTATTACACGTGAAGAACATGGTGGAGATGATTCTGATCATGAGACGCAATACATGGCTCCTGAAGACGCTGACAGGTATGAATGTTTAGTTGCTCAACGTGTTTTGAGTGTGCAGGTCACACAAGCTGAGCAAAATCAGAGGCACAATTTGTTCCATACCAAGGGAGTTGTGAAGGAACGTTCTGTGCGCGTCATAATAGACGGAGGGAGCTGCAACAACTTAGCTAGCATGGAGATGGTGGAGAAGCTTTCTCTCACCACAAGACCACATCCACATCCTTACTACATCCAATGGTTCAACAACAGCGGCAAGGTTAAGGTAACACGTACTGTTCGTGTGCATTTTAGTATCTCTACATATGCTGATTATGTTGATTGTGATGTGGTACCTATGCAAGCATGTTCCTTATTACTTGGTAGACCATGGCAATTTGATAAAAATTCTGTACACCATGGTAGAAACAATCACTATACTCTTGTTCATAAGGATAAAAATATTACTTTGCTTCCTATGACTCCTGATTCCATTTTGAAAGATGATATTAATAGAGCTAATAAAGCACAACAGGAGAAGAATAAGAGTGAAAATCAGATTGTGGCAAAAGAATTTGAGCAACAAATGAAGCCTAA
>NW_025267480.1:0-1477 GCF_018294505.1 Triticum aestivum | reverse complement strand
CATACATAACTACGCCCTTGAAATACCATGGGCACAGGGGAAGGGGCACAATAACTGCACGCCCAAAATACGGCTTAAAACGTACTAGGGGCTGCCGGATTCTTTTTTAATTTTTTCTTACTTTCAGGACTCCATACTTCGGACGACCTGTTCGGCAATTCGACTGCCGCACAAACGACGCAAGATCCAGGGAGGCAGACAAGCCATGCCGCATTATGGAACCCCCAGGTGGTCTCTATTACGAGCAGTATACCTGTTTTGAATACAATCCCGCGGCCTACCCCTGGCTAGGACATGTTAAATAGTCCAATATCTTTACCTCATAATACCACTCGTATTGTTCTGCTCTGACAACAGCCTTTATATAAACAATGCATAGCTTTCGTCTATTTTCTGCATTACTCTCTTTTATATATGTTCATTAATGACATGTTGCACCCGTACACTGTGGTACGGCAAGTACGCCAGGGGCTTCAGTACCCTTTAATATGGTGTGAGAAGTCCGTACACTTTCACAAGTGCGGCACCCCGAACTTATAGCACTATATGCATCGGCTCTGAATCATGATTTGGGTCAATAGTTGGGTTTGCCCGGCTCCTATGTTTTGGTGCCTTACGTTCCGCTATATCGGCTAAGGTAGCACTAGGAGAACCACTGCGATTGTGCCCCGGTTGAGCTGGGTTAAGCACCTCAGTGGAGAAAGCTAAAACTGACTGTCATGATGAGGCTAGAGACCGGTCACTGTTCTAGAGGTTTTTCGAGTCCCTAAAGACTTATGCCGCTTCGAGTGAGGAGCCGGATTTTTCCGGCCAAGGCGTGGATAGCGCCCCGAACTCGGTCTTCCGAACTAGGGGCTTCGCCGAAATTTAAAATTATAAAGTTCTATGGCTAAGTGAGAGTGTTCAAGCATTATAGTCCGATTGCCTGGTTCGTTGTGCTGAGCGCCTCCCTCGAAGGACCCAACTATGGGAAAAAGAGCGCTCAGGTTTATCCCGAACACCCCAGCACTAGTGGCATGGGGGCAGAAGCCGACGACTGGCCATCTCTCAAATTTTTGATAAACGGCCGCACAAAAAATAATATTTTAAATTCAACAAGCATTGCCTAAGCGCCTATGAACAAGTTTTCAGCGCACAGGATAAAAACGAGCGAGTTTATTCAAAAATTACATCCTTGGTACATTCATCTGCCACAAGGCGGGCACCCGCAAGAACATCCTTGTAATAGTTCTCGGGCTTGCGATGCTCCTTCCCCGGCGGTGGCCCGTCCTTCACAAGCTTCTCACCGTCCAGCTTACCCCAGTGCACCTTTGCACGGGTAAGGGCCCGACGGGCACCTTTAATGCAGACGGAGCGCTTGATGACCTCGAGCCTTGGACAGGCCTCCACCAGCCGCCGCACCAACCCGAAATAGCTCCCAGGCAGGGCCTCTCCGGGCCACAGCCGAACTATGAAGCCCTTCATGGCTTGTTCGGCC
>NW_025267479.1:0-1477 GCF_018294505.1 Triticum aestivum | reverse complement strand
CGACGCCGCCGCCGCTGCCCAGTGCCTCCCGCCACCCTCCTCGCCGGCGCCCGCCTCCCCATCTTCCCCCGCATGGCGCCCGCCCCACCTCGACCCGAGCTAGATCGGATCGATCCCGCTGCTCGATGCCCGACGCCGCCCCGCTGCTCGACGCCGGAGCCTCCTCGCCGGACTGCCTCCCCATCGCGCGCCGTCCACGTCTTCCTCCCCGAGCCCCACTGCCCGTGCCCTACTGCTCCCCTGTGAGCTCCCCTCCCTCCTCTCTCTGCCGTGGTCGCGCCCTCCCCCCTCACGCTCGGCTCCATCCCGCGCCGCCCCGGAGCCGCCCGCGGCCACCTGCCTCCGCACGGGACCACCGTCGAGCTCCCGCACGCCCTGGACCGCGCTTGGCCGCGCCCGACCGTGGCCGACCGCGCGCGCTCACGCCCACGCCCCCTCTGACCGAGCCCGGCCATGGACGGTCCCCGCCGCCCTTGCTGCTGCACGCCCACCGCCGCCGAACCTCGTCACCGGCCTTGTTTTCGGCCACCTCCCCGCACACCCACACGCCCTCCCCTGGACGCGTCGTGGGCACGACCCCGCCGACGCCCTCCGTCGCCTCCGTGCGGGTGCGCGGCGCCCGCACCCGATAACGCCCGTGCGCCCGCTCGGGCTGCGCCCCGCGCCCGAACCCATTAGGCCTTGGGCCTATGACAAGTGGGCCACTGCCCAGAGAACGTTTCCAAAAAAAAGGGGTTTTAAAAAGGAATAATAGAAAATAAATAATAACTAAAAATAAACTTAATTAATTAATTAATTAATTAACTAAATTAATTAAGGTATTTAATCCTAGTTAATTAATCATAACTACATTAACCTAACTAACTAATTAGTTTAATTAAACAGTAGTTAGATTAGTTAAGCACTAATTAGACTAAACAGTCAATGACTAGTGGGACCCACCTGTCAGGTTGACCAAGTCAACCCTGTTGACTGCTGACGTCAGCATGACATCATGCTGACGTCATAAATTCATTTTCGAATTAAATAATTAATTAATTAAATTCCAGAAATTAATATAATCTTTAGAAAATCATATCTTTTAATCCGTAACTCGGATTAAAATATTTTCAACATGAAAGTTGCTCAGAATGACGTGACGATTCCGGATACGCAGTCCGTTCGTCCGCCGCACACCCCTAACCTATCGAAACCGCAACTTTCCCCCTCCGGCTCCTCTGCCCGAAAACACGGAACACCGGGAATACTTTCCCGGATATCTTCCCCCTTCGTCGGTATCACCTACTACCGCGTTAGGGCACACCGAACACCGCGTATTGCCTTGTTATATTTTGTGATGCTTTGTTTGCTCTGTATTCATTATTTCTTCCCCCCTCTTCTCTCCGGTAGACTACGAGATCGACGCTGCTGCTGACCAGTTCGACTACGGAGTTGTCGACCCCTCTCTCTTGCCAGAGCAACCAGGCAAGCCCCCCCC
>NW_025267478.1:0-1477 GCF_018294505.1 Triticum aestivum | reverse complement strand
GGGTGCTTCAACCGGAGGGAAGGGGGGCCATCCACTTTCGTGAAGCATGGATCGGTGTTAGTTTTGGGGGCGGGGGACGACGGTGTTCCGTGAGAGAGGGTGAGACACCGGCTGTGTATGTCAGTGATGCACCGGTTGTGGCCTTCCTGGGGCTCAGGCGGCAGCGGTCTTCCATGATCTACTTTTCCTTGATGTTGGCGGTGGCCGCCGCCCGTCGCCTCATCGATCTCCAAGCCGGCTTCTTTCTCCGTCGGCAGAGCGCAGTTTCGCGAACGTTGCCGACGGATGGCTCGGCGTCTGGCCTCGTCCACCGCAACCACGATGCTCATTCCACCGTGTTGGCTTGGAGCAACTCGCCACTCCTCCGCATGCTGGTTTGGAGCAGCGAGTTGTTGAACCAGGCGCCGGCTTGTGGCGGTCACTTCCTCCGTCGGGCTTGGCTGGGAGGTGCAGCAACGTGTTGCCTGGCTCGTATCCGGCGGGCTCGGTGGGCCACCTAGCCGGTTTTTATACCGGGGAACTGTTCTTCTTGCTCACCGGATGCCATGGAAAGGTGGAGGAAATGGTGGAAGGACGAGATCGGGAGCAGAGGAGTGGCATGATTCATGCCTAGCGTCAGGTCTCCTTTAAATAATGGGCAGGCGCGAGGACCTTGCCCGACGTTGTGTTTAATGACGGCCGACTTATGAACGGACGGTTAACCGGAGTAGGTTTCTTGGCACACGCGCGAGTTTAATGGAGCCGTTCGAATGCGGCGAAGAGACGTGTTCAACCAGGTGTTTAGCAGGCGACGCTCTGTCGGCCAGCGCCAATGAGAGGTCGTGTCCACTGTAGGCCGGATTCAATGCGGAGCAGCCGCTCTACACTGGCATGAATGTAGACAGCTGATGCCGAGATGGAAAGCGCGCGGGTGAGGGAGGAGAATTTTGGGTGTGTCAGGGTGGTCATAATAGGGCGTGGCTGCTTTTCAGATGCCCGTAAACCCCCCCTTAGTATGTCTTCGATTTACGGGAGAAAGTGCTTCCAGACCGTCCTGCAGACCGACACAAGACCGCGTTCGGACCGTGCGTCCCGAACAATTATGGACGGTTTGAGAGGCATTGGAGATAACTTAAGTCTGAAATACATGACATTTTGGAGGGAATCGGTCTCGCTATCCAAACGATCGAACCTGCCGATGAAGCTCCAGTTTGATTGCGTCCATTGCACTGTCGGCCATCATGGACGGCTCCTTGGACAGGTATGCTTATGGCTATTTGGTAGCTGTGATCAAGCGCTTGATGGAAGATCAGGTATTTACTCACGTAATTTTTACTCGTGAATATAGTAGGGTTGCACATTGCTTAGTTAACTTTTGGCGTAGTTGAAAGGCACTATGTGCTTAACGACCTTTCTAGTTGTGCTGCTGAACTTTTCACTCTCAATTGTAACTCTATAATCATGGAATGAATACCCTAACTATCCGGCGCAAAAAAAA
>NW_025267477.1:0-1477 GCF_018294505.1 Triticum aestivum | reverse complement strand
AAGCAAAGTACTACTACGCATTCCCCTAGGGGGTAGATTGGTAGGAAAAGACCATCGTTCGTCCCCGACCGCCACTCATAAGGAAGACAATCAATAAATACCTCATGCTCCAACTTCGTCACATAATGGTTCACCATACGTGCATGCTACGGGACTTGCAAACCTCAACACAAGTATTTCTACAATCCACAACTAACCACTAGCATGACTCTAATATCACCATCTTTATATCGCAAAACTATTGCAAAGAATCAAACATATCATATTCAGTGATCTACAAGTTTTATGTAGGATTTTATGACTAACCATGTGAATGACCAATTCCTGTCATCTCTCTAAAGAGATATAAGTGAAGCAAGAGAGTTTAATTCTTTCTACAAAAGATATGCCCATGCTCTAACAAATATAAGTGAAGCAAAAGAGCATTCTACAAATGGCGGTTTTCTATGTGAAGAGAAACATGCAATCCAAACTTCAAATGATATAAGCGAAGCACATGAAGCATTCTATAAAGCCATACTCAAAAGATTTAAGTGAAGTGCAAAGAGCATTCTATAAATCAACCAAGGACTATCTCATACCAGCATGGTGCATAAAAGAAAAATGAGAACTAAATGCAAAAGACGCTCCAAGATTGCACATATTGCATGAACGAAACGAATCCGAAAACATACCGATACTTGTTGAAGAAAGAGAGGATGCCTTACGGGGCATCCCCAAGCTTAGACACTTGAGTCTCCTTGAATATTTACTTGGGGTGCCTTGGTCATCCCCAAGCTTGAGCTCTTGTCTCTCCTCCTTATCCTCATATCGAGACCTCCTCGATCTTCGAACACTTCATCCACACAAAACTTCAACAGAAAACTCGGTAAGATCTGTTAGTATAATAAAGCAAATCACTACTCTAAGTACTATTGCAAACCAATTCATATTTTGTTTTTGCATTCTATCTACTGTAATATAACTTTTCCATGGGTTAATCCACTGATATAAATCGATAGTTTCATCAAAACAAGCAAACTATGCATAAAAAACAGAATCTGTCTAAAACAGAACAGTCTGTAGTAATCTGAACATTGACCATACTTATGGTACTCCAACAATTCTACCAAAATTAGTAAAAATAAAAAATTTGTATGGAAAGACAGTGTAAAACGTTTCAGAACCGTTTGACGTTCCAGTAAAAAAATGTAAAATTGCGCACTACAGCCAAAGTTTCTGTCCTGCACCGCACAAACAAACAAGTAATCTAAAACATCCTAAAGGAAAACCTTGGCACATTATTTTTATTTTTAAACCTTATTAAAGCACACAACAGAAATAAATGACTCTCTAAAACTTCCGGGTTGTCTCCCTGGCACCGCTTTCTTTAAAGCCATTAAGCTAGGCATATAGTGCTCAAGTAATGGATCCACCCGGATCCCAAGGTATATCAAAGTCAATTTGAATCAACAATGATTTGTAATTTAGTAGTGAG
>NW_025267476.1:0-1477 GCF_018294505.1 Triticum aestivum | reverse complement strand
TCCGATACCCCAAAATAGAGTAATAGTCCAAGAAATGGGCCAGAACCGGCCCAAACTGTGATTGTTGATGACCGACACGTAAGTGCACCTTGGAGTTCGACAACCATGGAAATCGCTTTGGGACCCCAAAACGGTGAGTAATAGTCCATGGAACGGGCCAGAATCGGCCAAAACTGCGAGTGTTGATGACCAACACGTAAGCACATCTTGGGGTTCAACATCTATGGAAATCGCTATGGGACCCTAAAACGGTGAGTAATAGTCCGCGAAACAGGTCAGAATTGGCCAAAATTGTGAGTGTTGATGACGTACACATAAACGCACCCCCGGGTTGATCAATCGTGGAAATTGCTCTGGGTCCCCAAAACACAGAGTAATAGTGCATGAAACGGACTAGAATCGGTCGAATATGTGATTGTTGATGACCGACACGTAAACGCACCCCGGGGTTCTTCAATCGTGGAATTGACTCCGAGACCCCAAAATAGAGTAATAGTCCAAGAAATGGGCCAGAACCGGCCCAAACTGTGATTGTTGATGACCGACACGTAACCGCACCTTGGAGTTCGACAACAATGGAAATCGCTTTGGGACCCCAAAACGGTGAGTAATAGTCCATGAAACGGGCCAGAATCGGCCAAAAGAACGAGTGTTGATGACCAACACATAAGCACATCTTGGGGTTCAACAACTATGGAAATCTCTTCGGGACCCAAAAATGGTGAGTAATAGTCCACGAAACAGGTCAGATTTGGCCAAAACTGTGAGTGTTGACGACAGACACATAAACGCACCCCGGGGTTCATCAATCGTGGAAATCGCTATGGGTCCCCAAAACGTTGAGTAATAGTGTACGAAACGGATTAGAATTGCCCGAATATGTGAGTGTTGATGACCGACACGTAAACGCAGCCCGTGGTTCGTCAATCGTGGAAATGAGTCCGATACCCCAAAATAGAGTAATAGTCCAAGAAATGGGCCAGAACCGGCCCAAACTGTGATTGTTGATGACCGACACGTAAGTGCACCTTGGAGTTCGACAACCATGGAAATTGCTTTGGGACCCCAAAACGGTGAGTAATAGTCCATGGAACGGGCCAGAATCGGCCAAAACTGCGAGTGTTGATGACCAACACGTAAGCACATCTTGGGGTTCAACATCTATGGAAATCGCTATGGGACCCTAAAACGGTGAGTAATAGTCCGCGAAACAGGTCAGAATTGGCCAAAATTGTGAGTGTTGATGACGTACACATAAACGCACCCTGGGGTTGATCAATCGTGGAAATTGCTCTGGGTCCCCAAAACACCGAGTAATAGTGCATGAAACGGACTAGAATCGGTCGAATATGTGATTGTTGATGACCGACACGTAAACGCACCCCGGGGTTCGTCAATCGTGGAATTGACTCCGAGACCCCAAAATAGAGTAATAGTCCAAGAAATGGGCCAGAACCGGCCCAAACTGTGATTGTTG
>NW_025267475.1:0-1477 GCF_018294505.1 Triticum aestivum | reverse complement strand
CAACAATCACAGTTTGGGCCGGTTCTGGCCCATTTCTTGGACTATTACTCTATTTTGGGGTCTCGGAGTCAATTCCACGATTGACGAACCCCGGGGTGCGTTTACGTGTCGGTCATCAACAATCACATATTCGACCGATTCTAGTCCGTTTCATGCACTATTACTCGGTGTTTTGGGGACCCAGAGCAATTTCCACGATTGATCAACCCCAGGGTGCGTTTATGTGTACGTCATCAACACTCACAATTTTGGCCAATTCTGACCTGTTTCGCGGACTATTACTCACCGTTTTAGGGTCCCATAGCGATTTCCATAGATGTTGAACCCCAAGATGTGCTTACGTGTTGGTCATCAACACTCGCAGTTTTGGCCGATTCTGGCCCGTTCCATGGACTATTACTCACCGTTTTGGGGTCCCAAAGCAATTTCCATGGTTGTCGAACTCCAAGGTGCACTTACGTGTCGGTCATCAACAATCACAGTTTGGGCCGGTTCTGGCCCATTTCTTGGACTATTACTCTATTTTGGGGTATCGGACTCATTTCCACGATTGACGAACCACGGGCTGCGTTTACGTGTCGGTCATCAACACTCACATATTCGGGCAATTCTAATCCGTTTCGTACACTATTACTCAACGTTTTGGGGACCCAGAGCGATTTCCACGATTGATGAACCCCGGGGTGCGTTTATGTGTCTGTCGTCAACACTCACAGTTTTGGCCAAATCTAACCTGTTTCGTGGACTATTACTCACCATTTTTGGGTCCCGAAGAGATTTCCATAGTTGTTGAACCCCAAGATGTGCTTATGTGTTGGTCATCAACACTCGTTCTTTTGGCCGATTCTGGCCCGTTTCATGGACTATTACTCACCGTTTTGGGGTCCCAAAGAGATTTCCATTGTTGTCGAACTCCAAGGTGCGCTTACGTGTCGGTCATCAACAATCACAGTTTGGGCCGGTTCTGGCCCATTTCTTGGACTATTACTCTATTTTGGGGTCTCAGAGTCAATTCCACGATTGAAGAACCCCGGGGTGCGTTTACGTGTCGGTCATCAACAATCACATATTCGACCGATTCTAGTCCGTTTCATGCACTATTACTCTGTGTTTTGGGGACCCAGAGCAATTTCCACGATTGATCAACCCGGGGGTGCGTTTATGTGTACGTCATCAACACTCACAATTTTGGCCAATTCTGACCTGTTTCGCGGACTATTACTCACCGTTTTAGGGTCCCATAGCGATTTCCATAGATGTTGAACCCCAAGATGTGCTTACGTGTTGGTCATCAACACTCGCAGTTTTGGCCGATTCTGGCCCGTTCCATGGACTATTACTCACCGTTTTGGGGTCCCAAAGCGATTTCCATGGTTGTCGAACTCCAAGGTGCACTTACGTGTCGGTCATCAACAATCACAGTTTGGGCCGGTTCTGGCCCATTTCTTGGACTATTACTCTATTTTGGGGTATCGGA
>NW_025267474.1:0-1477 GCF_018294505.1 Triticum aestivum | reverse complement strand
ACACGACGGGGTTCGTAAATCATGGAAATCACTCCGGGACCCCAGAAACTAAGTAATAGTCCAAGAAATGGGCCAAAATCGGCCCAAACTGCGATTGTTGATGACCTACATGTAAGCGCACCTTCGGGTTCAACAACTATGGAAATCGCTTCGGTACCCCAAAACGGTGAGTAATAGTCCACAAAACGTGTCAGAATCGACAAAAACCATGAGTGTTTATGACCGACACGTAAACACACCCCGGGGTTTGTTAATCAAGGAAATCACTCCAGGACCCCAAAACAGTGAGTAATAGTCCATGAAACGGGCCAGAAACGGCCAAAACTGCGAGTGCCACAAAACAAGCCAGAATCGGCCGAAACTGCGAGTGTTGATGATCGACACGTAAACGCACCCCGGGGTTTGTTAATTGTGCAAGTCTCACCGGGACCCCAAAACAGTGAGTAATAGTCCACGAAACGGGCCAGAATCGTCCAAAACTATGAGTGTTCATGACCGACACCTAAACGCATTTTGGGGTTCAACAACTATGGAAATCGCTTCGGGACCCCTAAATGTTGAGTAATAGTCCACGAATCGCGTCAGAATTGGCCAAAACTGTGAGTATTGAGGACACACACGCAAACGCACCCCGGGAATTGTCAATCATGGAAATCGCTCTGGGACGCCAAAACGGTGAGTAATAGTGCACGAAGCGGACCAGAGTCGACCAAAATTGTGTGTTGATGACCGACATGTAAACGCACCACGGAGTTCGTCAATCATGGAAATCACTGCGGGACCCCCAAAACTAAGTAATAGTGTAAGAAACGGGCCAAAATCGGCCCAAACTACGATTGTTGATGATCGACAGGTAAGCGCACCATGGGGTTCAAGAACCATGGACATCGCTTTGGGGCCCCAAAACGGTGAGTATTAGTCCATGAAACGGGCCAGAATCGGCCCAAAATGCGAGTGTTGTTAACCGACACATAAACGCACCCCGGTGTTCGTCAATCATGGAAATCACACTGGGACGCCAAAACAGAGTAATATTCCAAGAAACGGGCCAGAATCGGCAAAAACTATGAATGTTGATGACACACACGTAAGTGCACCTTGGAGTTCAACAACCACGGAAATCGCTCTGGGACCCCAAAGCGGTGAGTAAAAGTGCACGAAACGGACCAGAATCGGCAAAAATTGTGAGTGTTGATGACCGACACGTAAACACACGACGGGGTTCGTAAATCATGGAAATCACTCCGGGACCCCTGAAACTAAGTAATAGTCCAAGAAATGGGCCAAAATCGGCCCAAACTGCGATTGTTGATGACCTACATGTAAGCGCACCTTCGGGTTCAACAACTATGGAAATCGCTTCGGTACCCCAAAACGGTGAGTAATAGTCCACAAAACGTGTCAGAATCGACAAAAACCACGAGTGTTTATGACCGACACGTAAACACACCCCGGGGTTTGTTAATCAAGGAAATCA
>NW_025267473.1:0-1477 GCF_018294505.1 Triticum aestivum | reverse complement strand
GGCATGTATTCCGTGTATAGTCATACGTTCTTATAGTAAGACCTTGAATGACATATTTTTTCCTACGCTCCCGTGGCAGTGGGGTTCATAAGAAATCTAAGGGATATTAAGGCCTCCTTTTAATTGAGAACCGGAACTCCTCATACTACGGTCATCACCGGAGTAAATCCCATTTATTATCACCTTGGGGACTGCGGACCATAACACATAATAGGATCATGCAACTTGCAAAATAGAATCAAGAACTCAAATATATTGATGAAAACATTCAGGGTTCAGATCTGAAATCATGGCACTAGGGCCCTACTGTGAAGCATTAAGCATAGCAAAGTCATAGCAACATCAATCTCAGTACATAGTGGATATTAGGGATCAAGCCCTAACAAATTAACCAAATTACATGAAAAATATCATCCAATTCCATCACCATCCAGAAAGCCTACGAAGGAATTACTCACTCCGGGTAGTGAGCATCATGGAATTGTTGATGAAGAAGAGTTGATGATGATGACGACGACGAATCCCCCTCTCCGGATCCCTAAACGGACTCCAGATCAGCCCTCCCGATGAAGAACAGGAGGTGGCAGTGGCTTCGTGTCGTAAAATACGATAAAAACTTCTTCTCTTATTTTTTTTCTTGGGGTAATGAAAATTATAGGCTTGGAATTAGGTCAGATGACCGCCTGTGGGAGCCACAAGGCATCAGGGCACGCCCTAGGGGGGTAGACGCGCCATGTTGCCTTGTGAGCAACTAGTGCCCCCCCCTTTCTGTGTATCTTCATTACAGTATTTTTATTTATTCAATAAAAAATCTCCACAAAGTTTCGTCCGATTCCAAGAAAATTTATTTCAGCACAAAAACAACACCAATTTAGTTCCGCTGATAACATCACGAGTCTGGGTTAGTTTCGTACAAATTGTGCAAATTAGAGTCCGAAACAAGACCAAAAGTATTTGGAAAATAGATACGATGGAGATGTATCAGTCCTCCAGCCATTTGACGGTACCCCAGCGGTCGATCCCTGAGGTGGATCATGGGTTGCCTCCTCAAGTTATGTCCACCCTGGATGCAGTGATCGCTACTCTCGCGCCAACTCAGCTCGAGCGAATAATGGGATCCAAGTCGTCATTGTCCCCTAGACGCCACTACATGCTTGGCGGCCAATTCTTGCGACATCCATCCCAGACACAACACCCAGTTCTTCTGTGCCGTGTGACATTGCCACTTTGGCAACATGACATTCCAGAAGACACCTCATGCGCGGCCTAGTTGGGGGGGGGTTAGCTGGGATGGTTCAGGTTCACTCCTCGTGTCACACCATGCCCGCCACCCCTATCTTTTGCAATCACTACCTCTCGGTGACCCCAGTACTATAGATTATACCTGAGCTACATAAGCTATCACTACAGGAATCAAAGAATTTCCCATCTGCAGTTCTTTGTCGTCAGCTAGCGGATGGCACAGAAGGTATTTGCC
>NW_025267472.1:0-1477 GCF_018294505.1 Triticum aestivum | reverse complement strand
CCTCCTCGACGCCCCGGAGACGCCACGCGCCTCCTCGACCCCCCCTCTCACTTTCCTCTCCCTCTGGACCGCTCCCCCTCCTCTGGCTCTCTCTTTCCCTCTCTTCCCTGTGATCCCCGAGCGCAGCCGTCGCCGCCGTTCGCCATAGCCGCAGCCACCAACCCTCCCTCGCCCCTCCGCCAGTTCCAGAAGCTCCGCCGCTGACCTCTACACCGTTCCCGCCAAGCCACACGAGCGGACGCGCCCGGCAGCTGCTTCCCCGACCTCTTCTTCAAGCTTCGGCCGCCGAGATCGCCGGCGACCGTGTGCCCTCCCTGACGCCTCCCCGAGCTCCCCGAGGCCACCGTCGCAACCCCCGTGAGCTCCTCTCTGTTTCCCCTCTGACCCCTGCTCGTTCTCGTGCCGTAGCTGCCGTCCCCGCAAGCACCGAGCTCCGGCCATCGCCATGGCCGGCGAACCTCGCGCCCCGGAGCTCTTCCGCTCGCTCCAGTAGCTCCCGCGTGCTCTCCAGGTCCCCAGGGTCCCGACGCGCTCCTCTGCTCTCCGGCTAACGCGCTGCAGCCACCGCGTCGTGCTGGCCCGAACTCCGGCCGCCGCCTTTGAGCTCGCCGCCGTCGATATAGGTCGCCCCCGGCCTAACTGACCGCACCACTCGATGCGCGGGATCTTCAGCGTCATGTAGCTGCCCTCCGCCGGCCATTTGGTCGCCGGAGGAGGAATTCCGACCCCCTCCGCCGTCTCGGGCTTCACCGGCGACGAGCCGTGGACCAAGTCCGGCGAGTTTGACCCCAGTTGGACGCCCTGACTCAATGACAGGTGGGCCCAGCCCTATTAGCTAATTAGGATTAGCACTAATCGAATTAGTTAAACTAATTACCCCCCCTGCTGACACTGACATGCGGGCCCAGGCTCTAATTAAACTTAGGTTAGTTAACTGTGTCACTGACGTGTGGTCCCCACACGTCAGGTTTGACCGGACCAGCCCCTGTTGACCTGTGACGTCATGCCAACGTCATGCTGACGCAATAATTCCTTTCTGGAATTTAAATAAATCTTAAATGATTTATTATTTTCAGAAAATGTCCAAAACTTCTAAAATTCATAGAAAATCAACCGTAGCTCCAAATCAAATAAATTATATATAAAAAATTATCAGAAAAATTCAAGGAATCCATCTGTACCACTTTCATGCATGTTAGAACAACTTATAGCTGCTGTTTAGCACAAATCAATTAAATGGCATTTGAATAATCACATATGGAGTTTGAATTTGAATCTTGTATTCAAACCAACTTCATTTAATCTGTTGCTAGTTGCATTAGCTCAAAACACATTCATTTTGCCATGTCATGATCATGCATCATATTGTGCATTGCATTGATTGTGTTTCTTCTGTGTTTGCCGGTGTTGTTCCCCCTCGGTAGACGTGGTACCGACGATGTGATCGTTGACACTGATGAAGACTCAATGTTATCTT
>NW_025267471.1:0-1478 GCF_018294505.1 Triticum aestivum | reverse complement strand
TTCGGTGCTTAGATCGGAATCAACCGCGATCTGAATCGCTACGAGTACGACTCCCTCATCCGCGTTCTTGCAACGCTTCCGCATCGCGATCTACAAGGGTATGTAGATTCACTCCCCTTCCCCTCGTTGCTAGATTACTCCATAGATTGATCTTGGTGATGCGTAGAAAATTTTGAATTTCTGCTACGTTCCCCAACAGTGGTATCAGAGCTAGGTCTATGCGTAGTTTCTATGCACGAGTAGAACACAAAGTAGTTGTGGGCGTCGATGTTGTCAATTCTTCTTGCCGCTACTAGTCTTATCTTGTTTCGGCGGCATTGTGGGATGAAGCGGCCCGGACCGACCTTACACGTACGCTTACGTGAGACAGGTTCCACCGACTGACATGCACTAGTTGCATAAGGTGGCTAGCGGGTGTCTGTCTCTCCCACTTTAGTCGGAACGGATTCGATGAAAAGGGTCCTTATGAAGGGTAAATAGAAATTGGCATATCACGTTGTGGTTTTACGTAGGTAAGAAATGTTCTTGCTAGAAACCTATACAAGCCACGTAAAAACTTGCAACAACAATTAGAGGACGTCTAACTTGTTTTTGCAGCAAGTGCTATGTGATGTGATATGGCCAGAAGATATGATGAATGATATATGTGATGTATGAGATTGATCATGTTCTTGTAATAGGGATCACGACTTGCATGTCGATGAGTATGACAACCGGCAGGAGCCATAGGAGTTGTCTTTATTTTTTTGTATGACCTGCGTGTCATTGAATAACGCCATGTAAATTACTTTACTTTATTGCTAAGCGCGTTAGCCATAGAAGTAGAAGTAATCGTTGGCGTGACGACTTCATGAAGACACAATGATGGAGATCATGATGATGGAGATCATGGTGTCATGCCGGTGACAAAGATGATCATGGTGCCCCGAAGATGGAGATCAAAGGAGCATGATGATATTGGTCATATCATGTCACTATTTGATTGCATGTGATGTTTATCATGTTTTTGCATCTTATTTGCTTAGAACGACGGTAGCAAGTAGGATGATCCCTTATAATAATTTCAAGAAAGTGTTCACCCTAACTGTGCACCGTTGCGAAGGTTCGTCGTTTCGAAGCACCACGTGATGATCGGGTGTGATAGATTCTTACGTTCGAATACAACGGGTGTTGACGAGCCTAGCATGTACAGACATGGCCTCGGAACACACGCAATACACTTAGGTTGACTTGACGAGCCTAGCATGTACAGACATGGCCTCGGAACACGGAGGACCGAAAGGTCGAGCATGAGTCGTATAGAAGATACGATCAACATGGAGATGTTCACCGATCTTGACTAGTCCGTCTCACGTGATGATCGGACACGGCCTAGTTAAACTCGGATCATGTTTCACTTAGATGACTAGAGGGATGTCTATCTGAGTGGGAGTTCATTAATCAGACGAACTTCATTATCATGAACATAGTCAAAAGGT
>NW_025267470.1:0-1478 GCF_018294505.1 Triticum aestivum | reverse complement strand
ACCAAATATTTTGAAGTCAAGTTGTGAAAGCATAGTATAGCGACGAGACAATGCATCAGCAATAACATTTTCTTTTCCCTTCTTGTGTTTAATGACATAAGGGAAAGTCTCAATGAATTCAACCCATTTAGCATGTCTACGATTCAGTTTAGCTTGACTTTTAATATGTTTCAAAGATTCATGATCAGAATGTATAACAAATTCTTTGGGCCATAAATAATGTTGCCATGTTTCTAAAGTCCGAACAAGAGCATATAATTCTTTATCATAAGTAGAATAATTCAGACTAGGCCCACTCAATTTTTCAGAAAAGTATGCAACGGGTTTGCCATCTTGTAATAACACACCTCCTAATCCAATTCCACTAGCATCACATTCAAGCTCAAAAGTCTTATTAAAATCAGGAAGTTGGAGTAAAGGAGCATGTGTCAACTTATCTTTCAATACGGAGAAGGCTTCTTCTTGTGCGGTACCCCAAAGAAAAGGCACATCTTTCTTTGTAAGCTCATTGAGAGGTGCAGCAATGGTGCTGAAATCTCTCACAAAACGCCTATAGAATCCAGCGAGGCCAAGAAAACTCCTCACGTGTGTGACCGTTTTGGGCTGCGGCCAACTCTCAATAGCTTCAATCTTGGCTTTATCAACTTCAATTCCCTGTGGAGTAACAACATAGCCAACAAAAGATACTCGGTCGGTGCAAAAGGTGCACTTCCCAAGGTTACCAAACAAACGTGCATCGCGTAGAGCAATAAAAACAGCACGTAAATGTTCCAAATGTTCTTCCAAAGATCTGCTATAAATCAATATGTCATCAAAGTAAACTACCACAAATCGTCCAATGAAAGCACGTAAAACTTCGTTCATTAATCTCATGAAAGTACTAGGTGCATTAGTTAACCCAAAAGGCATGACTAACCACTCATATAATCCAAACTTAGTTTTAAATGCTGTTTTCCATTCATCTCCCAATTTCATACGAATTTGATGGTAGCCACTACGCAAATCAACTTTGGAGAATATTGTAGAGCCACTCAGTTCATCAAGCATATCATCTAGCCTAGGAATAGGATGACGATAATGAATAGTAATATTATTAATGCCTCTACAATCAACACACATACGTGATGTACCATCCTTTTTCGGCACTAGAATAATAGGAACAGCACAAGGACTAAGGGATTCGCGTATATAACCTTTGTCGAGAAGCTCTTGTACTTGACGCATAATCTCCTTCGTCTCCTCTGGATTGGTACGGTATGGTGCACGGTTTGGCAGTGAAGCACCGGGAATTAAGTCAATCTGATGCTCAATCCCTCGAATAGGCGGTAATCCCGGTGGCACGTCTTGTGGAAAAACGTCAGCGAACTCCTGCAAAATGTTAGTGACAGCAGGAGGCAAAGAGGAAGGCACGTCCTCGAATGAAAATAATGCCTCTTTGCACACAAAAGCATAGCAAACAGATTTGCTGAAATCTAGCT
>NW_025267469.1:0-1478 GCF_018294505.1 Triticum aestivum | reverse complement strand
CTCTATAAGCTAGTTCAAATAATTTTACACTAGAGTTGAACTAGCACTATAAGCTAGGTCAAATAATTTGACACTAGAGTTGAACTAGCTCTATAAGATAGTTCAAATAATTTTACACTAGGGTTGAACTAGCTCTATAGGCTAGTACAAATAATTTTACACTAGAGTTGAACTAGCTCTATAAGCTAGTTCAGATACTCTTAAAATGGAGTTGAACTAGCTCTATAGCCTAGTACAAATAATTTTACACTTGAGTTGAACTAGCTCTATAAGCTTGTACAAATAATTTTAGACTAGAGTTGAACTACCTCTATAAGCTTGTTCAAATAATTTTACACTAGAGTTGAACTAGCACTATAAGCTAGTTCAAATAATTTTACACTAGAGTTGAACTAGCTCTATAAGCTAGTTCAAATAATTTTACACTAGAGTTGAACTAGCTCTATAGCCTAGTACAAATAATTTTACACTAGAGTTGAACTAGCTCTATAAGCTTCTACAAATAATTTTAGACTAGAGTTGAACTAGCACTATAAGCTAGGTCAAATAATTTTACACTAGAGTTGAACTAGCTCTATAAGCTAGTTCAAACAATTTTACACTAGAGGTGAACTAGCTCTATAAGCTTGTACAAATAATTTTAGACTAGAGTTGAACTAGCTCTATAAGCTAGTTCAAATCATTTTACACTAGAGTTGAACTAGCTCTATAAGCTAGGTCAAATAATTTGACACTAGAGTTGAACTAGCTCTATAAGATAGTTCAAATAATTTTACACTAGAGTTGAACTAGCTCTATAGCCTAGTACAAATAATTTTACACTAGAGTTGAAGTAGCTCTATAAGCTAGTTCAAATACTCTTAAAATGGAGTTGAACTAGCTCTATAGCCTAGTACAAGTAATTTTACACTAGATTTGAACTAGCTCTATAAGCTTGTACAAATAATTTTACACTAGAGTTGAACTAGCTCTATAAGCTTGTACAAATAATTTTAGACTAGAGTTGAACTAGCTCTATAAGCTAGTTCAAATAATTTTACACTAGAGTTGACTAGCTCTATAGTCTAGTACAAATAATTTTACACCAGTGTTGAACTAGCTCTATAGGCTAGTACAAATAATTTTACACTTGAGTTGAACTAGCTCTATAAGCTTGTGCAAATAATTTTAGACTTGAGTTGAACTACCTCTATAAGCTAGTTCAAATAATTTTACACTAGAGTTGAACTAGCACTATAAGCTAGGTCAAATAATTTTACACTAGAGTTGAACTAGCTCTATAAGCTAGTTCAAATAATTTTACACTAGAGTTGAACTAGCTCTATAGCCTAGTAAAAATAATTTTACACTAGAGTTGAACTAGCTCTATAAGCTAGTTCAAATACTCTTAAAATGGAGTTGAACTAGCTCTATAGCCTAGTACAAGTAATTTTACACTAGAGTTGAACTAGCTCTGTAAGCTAGTTCAAACAATTTTA
>NW_025267468.1:0-1478 GCF_018294505.1 Triticum aestivum | reverse complement strand
CAACATGGGTATCCAGATCCCGCTGTTGGTTATTGACCGGAGAGGCATCTCGGTCATGTCTGCATGTCTCCCGAACCCGTAGGGTCTACACACTTAAGGTCCGGTGACGCTAGGGTTGTAGAGATATATGTATGCGGAAACCCGAAAGTTGTTCGGAGTCCCGGATGAGATCCCGGACGTCACGAGAGGTTCCGGAATGGTCCGGAGGTGAAGAATTATATATAGGAAGTCCAGTTTCGGCCACCGGGAAAGTTTCGGGGGTTACCGGTATTGTACCGGGACCACCGGAAGGGTCCCGGGGGTCCACCGGGTGGGGCCACCTATCCCGGAGGGCCCCGTGGGCTGAAAGTGGAAGGGAACCAGCCCTTAGTGGGCTGGGGCGCCCCCCTTGGGCCTCCCCCATGCGCCTAGGGTTGGGAACCCTAGGGGGGGAGTTCCCCCTTGCCTTGGGGGGCAAGGCAACCCCTTCCCCCCTTGTGGCCGCCGCCCCCCCTTGAGATCTCATCTCTTGGGGCCGGCGCCCCCCCAGGGGGCCTATATAAAGGGGGGAGGGAGGGCAGCACACAACAGCCTTGGGCGCCTCCCTCCTCCCCTGCAACACCTCTCTCTCTCTCGCAGAAGCTCGGCGTAGCCCTGCGGAGACCCGCTACATCCACCACCACGCCGTCGTGCTGCTGGATCTCCATCAACCTCTCCTTCCCCCTTGCTGGATCAAGAAGGAGGAGACGTCGCTGCACCGTACGTGTGTTGAACGCGGAGGTGCCGTCCGTTCGGCACTCGGTCATCGGTGATTTGGATCACGGCGAGTACGACTCCGTCATCCACGTTCATTGGAACGCTTCCGCTCGCGATCTACAAGGGTATGTAGATGCACTCCCTTCCCTTCGTTGCTAGTATACTCCATAGATGCATCTTGGTGAACGTAGGAAAATTTTAAAATTATGCTATGATTCCCAACAGTGGCATCATGAGCCAGGCCTATGCGTAGTTACTATGCACGAGTAGAACACAAAGCAGTTGTGGGCGTTGGGTTTGCCAATTCTTCTTGCCGCTACTAGTCGTTTCTTGTTTCGGCGGCATTGTAGGATGAAGCGGCCCGGACCGACCTTACACGTACGCTTACGTGAGACAGGTTCCACCGACTGACATGCACTAGTTGCATAAGGTGGCTAGCGGGTGTCTGTCTCTCCTACTTTAGTCGGAACGGATTCGATGAAAAGGGTCCTTATGAAGGGTAAATAGAAATTGGCAAATCACGTTGTGGTCATACGTAGGTAAGAAAACGTTCTTGCTAGAAACCTACAAACCACGTAAAAAACTTGCAACAACAATTAGAGGACGTCTAACTTGTTTTTGCAGCAAGTGCTATGTGATGTGATATGGCCAGAAGATGTGATGAATGATATATGTGATGTATGAGATTGATCATATTCTTGTAATAGGAATCACGACTTGCATGTCGATGAGTATGACAACCG
>NW_025267467.1:0-1478 GCF_018294505.1 Triticum aestivum | reverse complement strand
GATCATGAATTTCAAGCAAATTGAACATGAGCATGTTGCACAATCTTGGGAAAGGATGAAAATGATGCTAAGGAATTGCCCAACTCATGGGTTAAATCTTTGGATGATCATACAATTTTTTTATTTGGGATTGAATTTTGTTTCTCGTAATCTGTTAGATTCCGCCGCGGGTGGTAGTTTTATGGAAATTACTTTGGGTGAAGCCACCAAATTGCTCGATAATATTATGGCAAATTATTCGCAATGACATACCGAAAGAGCTCCTACTAGTAAAAAAGTTAATTCGGTTGAAGAAATTTCTTCTTTGAGTGAAAAAGTTGATGCTCTTGTGAAATTGGTTGCTAGTAGAAGTGCTCCTATTGATCTTAATGATATGCCTTTGTCTACTTTTATTGAGAAAAATAATGATGCCATAGATGTGGATTTTATCTCTCCAAATAATTTCAACAACAATGCTTATAGAGGTAATTTTAATCCTAGGCATTTTCCTAGTAATTCCTCTAATAATTATGGTAATTCCTATGAAAATCAATCTTATAATAATAATAATAGGAACACCTATGATCTTGAGAATAATATTAAAGAATTTATCAATACATAAAAAGTTTTCAACACTTCCATAGAAGAAAAGTTGAGTAAGATTGATGATTTGTCTAGAAGTGTTGATAGAATTGCTCATGATGTGGAAAATCTCAAGATGAATTTTTGTGTGCCTAAGGTTGATGAATCAATTAAAGTTCTTTACGTTTCTATGGATGAAAGTAAGAAAAGAACTGCTATGCTTAGAGCTAAAAGAGAATTTTTAGAAAAAGCGTTTTCTAGTGATTTCTTTTCATAAAAGTGATGAAGATCTTAAAATGAATGGTGTTTCTTCTATTTATTCCTTGTTTAGTAAAATTAATATTGATTAAAAAGGGATTGGAGAAGAGTCAACTTTAGGTAGAAGGCATCCCAATATTTCGGAGGGTGAAAATCTTGTTGAGAAAATTGATAAAGTGGGTTTGAAGAGGTCAAAACTTTAGCTAGTGATGTACCCACACTTTTGGATTACAAAGACTTTAATTATGTAGTTGCTCTTTGATTTATTGTATTTCTTTGTTGCAATCCATGATAAATTCACCCCATGCTTATGAACAAAATGAAGCTTTTACTAAACATATTGTTGATGCTATGATGAAAGCTTTTGAAGAAAAATTGGAATTAGAAGTTCCAATTCCTAGAAAATTGCATGATGAATGGGAACCTACTATCAAAGTCAAGATTAAAAATTATGAGTGTTTTGCTTTATGTGACTTGGGTGCTAGTGTTTCTACTATTCCTAAATCTTTATGTGATGTGCTTGGTCTTACCGATCTTGAATTGTGTTTTTGAATTTGCACTTGGCATATTACACTATTAAAAAGCCTATGGGAAGAAATAGAAACTATGTGCCCATATATTTTATTGTTCTTGATATTGATTGCAATCTGTCGTGTCCA
>NW_025267466.1:0-1478 GCF_018294505.1 Triticum aestivum | reverse complement strand
CGAGTGAAGAGCAATCCTCTCACTCGGGGGCTTAGCTGCAGCCTCGTGCTCGCCTAAGTTATCAAAATCCTACCGAGTGAAGAGCAATCCTCTCACTCGGGGGCTTAGCTGCAGCCTCGTGCTCGCCTAAGTTATCAAAATCCTACCGAGTGGTAAGCCAGCCTTCCACTCGGAGGCTTAGCTGCAGCCTCGTGCTCGCCTAAGTTATAAAAATCTTACCGAGTGAAGAGCAACCCTCTCACTCGGGGGCTTAGCTGCAGTCCTGCGCTCGCCTAAGTTACAAAAATCCTACCGAGTGAAGAGCGACTCTCTCACTCGGAGGCTTAGCTGCAGTCCAAGCGCTCGCCTAAGCACAGGCACCTTGCTTTGAACCTGCAAAAGACATTTTGAGCCGAAGGCAATCATATTCAAGCGCCAAATTCAAGTTTGAATCGATATCTAAAGGAACCGAAAGTGCTCAGGCGTCAAGCCTGTTAAAGTTTGTCGGTTACAATTCCACTCGGCATACCGAGGCAAATTTAAAGAGTCGAGACAGAAGAAGTTTTTTACCCCTCCTGTGCAGGGCTGGAAGGTGCAACAAATTCATCAAGGTCAATTCCGTCGGCGATCCGAGTGGCAGCTGCAAGGAAAGTCTCCATAAAGGACCTGAAGTCGTGCTTCTTGGTATTGGCCACCCGAAGGGCCGCCAGCTTCTCCTCTCGTGCATCTTTGCAGTGGACTCGGGCCAGACACAGAGCGACATCTGCACCACACCGAGCCGAGGACTTCTTCCACTCCTGCACTCGACCAGGGATCGTGTTCAAGCGGGCCATCAGCGACTCAAGGTCATTCTGAAGTGTCTCCTCAGGCCAGAGCGTCGAGTCGATGCGAGATGTGGCGGCCTTCAGCCTTGCGAGATAGTCCACGACAGCTGCGACACGAGACTCCAGTCGGAAAACATCCATGGCAACTTCGTCGTTCACCGGAGAATTGACGGGGTCAAGGTTTGGCTCCAATCGGCTGGTTTCCTCTTCGAAGTTTTGACAAAATTCTGCAAGGGTGATCACTAAGTCAAGGGGATAGTCGAATGGAAGAAGCCACAGTTGGAAATATTTGCCGAACATGGAGGTTTACCTTCAAGCATAAGAAACAGCTTCTTGGCAAGGCCACTCAGGAAGGCCTCCAGTTCAGTTTTCTTCTCAGTCAATTTGCTGACTTGGTCGGTCAAGGCAGCTTTGTCAGTTCTCAGTCGACTGACTTCCTTGTTGGCAATCCCAAGAGCAGTTTTCAGATTGGTATTGTCTTGTTCGAGCTTGGTGACTGAAGCTAACTTCTCGTCAGCAAGCTTGATCTTCTCAGCTAGCTCAAGGTCTTTCTTCTGCTGGGCCTCCCTTACCTTACCTGCAAGTTACAGCGAGATCAGATGCCGAAACAAGCAAGGGGAAAAGCAGTCGTCAGGGTCTCACCAAACATACCTTCGGTCTCCTCCTTTGCCTTTG
>NW_025267465.1:0-1478 GCF_018294505.1 Triticum aestivum | reverse complement strand
TGCTTAAGGTCGGCTTCAATGAAACAACCCACCATGTACTCCTACATGGCCTCTCATCGATACCTTTACCAAATCGTGTTCACCACACCACTCTCATTACCGACATTAACATTTCACTCTAGCCCATCACCCAGATGAACCAGACCTGACACGACTCTAAGCATAGCAGGCATAGCAAGGTAGGAACAACACATACACATGGCTCAATCAACTCCTACACATGCTAGTGGGTTTCATCTAGTTACTGTGGCAATGACAGGTCATGCAGAGGAAATGGGTTCAACTACCGTAGCACACAGCAGTTTGAAACGCGTTGTCTTAATGCAGTAAAAGAGAGCAGGAGCGAGAACATGGGATTGTATCGATATGATCAAATGGTTGGTTGCTTGCCTGATGGTTCGATGCACGGATACGGTTCTTCGTTAGGGTAATCACGGTACTCCTCGGAGGCAGAACCTGTCACAAAGGACACCGATACACAACCATCACCAAACAATGTGCAACAATATGATGCATGCATGAAACATAGCAATATGAGTGTGTTGGGCTAATGCAACTAAAACCAGAAGGGTTTGAACAAATTTGAATCATAGATTCAAATTTCAAACTCAAACATGGTCTCTTTAAGTGCTTTTCCTTGTTCTGCTTGAAACATCAATTTAACTTGTTTGATCATGCATGAAAATAGTACAGATGGGTAGATTGGATTTTTCTGATCATTTTTCATATATAATTTGTCCAATTTGGAGTTACAGAATAAAAGTTATGAATTTTTGAAGTTTAAATAATATTCTGGAATTTCCTGATTTAAATTAAATCCAGAAATTATAATTATTGCGCCAGCATGACGTCAGCATGACGTCAGTGGTCAACTGCGGCTGGCTGAAGTCAAACCTGACGTGTGGGGCCCACACGTCAGTGACAGGGGGGTTAAATAGGGTTAATTTAATCCTAATTACTAATTAGTGGCGCTGGGGCCCACTAGTCAGTGTCAGGGGGTTAACTAACAGTGGTTAGCGCTAATCCTAATTACCTACAGGGCTGGGCCCACCTGTCAGGGACTCAGGGGGTGTCCTGCCGTGGTCAAAGTGGGTCAAACCCACCGGCGACGTAACGCCGGCGAGGCCCGAGACGGCGGCGCGATGCGGAATCGCGCTATAGGGCACGGGAGAGGCCGTGCTTGGGCTCGTTGGAAAGCTCTTGCTCCCGCGCGTCGAACGGTGGCCGTGGCTGGGCCTGGGGTGGCCGGAGTCGACGGCGGCGAGCTCGGCTGCGGCCGCCGGGGTTCGGTCGTGCACGGGAACAGGGTTGGAGCTCGAAGGCGAGCGAAGCGAGGCGCTAGGGATGCTCTACGGGGTCTTGCGAACTCGTTGGACTCGCCGGGGTGACCAAATGGTCACCGGAGCTGCGTCGACGGCGAGCTCGGCGACGGCGGAGGTTCGGCCGTGGTGGGGAGGAGGCTACGGTGGGGGAACGAG
>NW_025267464.1:0-1478 GCF_018294505.1 Triticum aestivum | reverse complement strand
TTGTACAATGGAAGGCAGGACCCGCAGGCTGAGAGGGGAGACTCGTTGCTTCTGCGATGCACATATAACTTTGAAACTTGATAAAGAGCGTGACGTTTGGTATGTCAGCAGTTTCAATGATAATCACAGTCACGTTCTAGCTAGACCGAATGAAGTCATGTTTCTTCGGTCTCACAATCAGATAAAAGAATATCAGAAGGCTGAGATCTTAACCATGGAAGGTGCTGGAATCAGGAAACATATGATTTATGATCAACTCGTTGCGCGCTCCGGGTCATATGCAAAGGCTGGTTTTGGGAGGAAGAAGCTTTATAACATGTGTTATAGAGAAAAAATGAAGTTGCTTGCACAAGGTGATGCAGACACTGCCATTGGGATCATGATGACTAGAAAAGAGAGAGATCCAGATTTCTTCTTTGAGCACACCGTCGATGATGAAGGAAGGCTGAAAAACATATTCTGGTGTGATTCTCAATCACACCGAGACTATGTTGACTACGGTGATGTGACAGTCTTCGACAGCACATACAGGATGAATAGGTATGGCATGCCATTTATACCTTTTGTCGGTCCACCGTTGCACCACGGTATTCGGTTGTGCTCTTGTGTCTGATGAGACAGAAGATACATATGTCTGGCTGCTTCAGACGTTTTTGAGGGCTCATTGTCAGAAGAGGCCCAGGTCAGTAATTACTGATGGAGATGCAGCTATGATTAAGGCCATAAAAAAGGTACTTTCGGAGGTTTGGCATCGTCTTTGCTCGTGGCATATTGAGAAGAACATGCAGAAACACCTTCATCATAAGTCTCTAAAGGAGTTCAGGTCTCTACTTTATTATGCCACTTCAAAAAAGGTATTTGAGGAGAGATGGGCAGCGTTTACCACCAAATGACAGTCGGAGAAAACAAAGACATGGTTACGTAGGATGTACAAGAAGAAAAGGCTTTGGGCTGCATCATATCTGCCAGGTGGGTTTTTCTTAGGTATGCGAAGTAACCAGCAAAGTGAGAGTCTGAATTCATGCCTTCACTTGCATCTAGACTCCGGTATGACTATTGTTGATATGATTGTGCACTATGAGAACTGCATAGTTCGTCTCCGTGAGAATGAGGCGCATGACGATTACACAAAATCACAGACAGTTCCAGTACCAGTATTGGATGAGTGTAAAGATATTGAGAAATCAGCTGCCTGTGAGTTCACTGCGGCAAACTTTTATATCTTGCAGGAAGATATGAAGAAGGCACGGGAGCTAGAGGTCCTTGAGAGACTGAGAGGAGCAGACACTCACAGATTCATACTGACATGGAACGAAAATAGAGATATCAGATTCACTATGGACTACACCCCAGGTAACTTAGAAGAGAATGTGAAGTGCAGTTGCAGAAGCATGTATCGCAAAGGACTTCCTTGCAAACATATTCTTCACGTTCTGATTCAGCTACGCTTACGTGAGATACCTAAGTGTTTAGTACTA
>NW_025267463.1:0-1478 GCF_018294505.1 Triticum aestivum | reverse complement strand
ATCAGCTACTACCATGCATTGGGCCCGAAACCAATGGACCCTCTCGGCTTCTTATTCACCCTAGTTCTCCGTCCAGGAGTTGCAAGTAGTTTCTGGTGTTTGTAGCCTACTGGAGGCCGTGGACAGCGCTGACCGTAGGGGTGGGCTGTGATGCGGTAGGTACGTGGCCGGGTGTACCGCATACCCGTTAGGTATCTCGGGAACCCTGTTCACATCGTTCGGGGCCGTATGGGAAACCTCGGCCGGACTCCCTGCGGATGGAACCTGGATAGGCGATAAACCTGGACTGGAGGCTTAGGTGATTAGGTAGGTCGTGGCCGACACCCACGTTGGGCTTCCGCTTGAAGGTTGCCGAGTACATGTCGTGTAAGCGACGATAAGTGGTGAGAGCGTGTATGAAGAAGTACACCCCTGCAGGGTTAACATGATCTATTCGAATAGCCGCGTCCGCGGTAAAGGACTACTTGGTTGCCTATACAGTTCATAGACAAGTAAATGGAAACTGTTAAAAGCCTCAAGATAAGTGTGAGTGCCGAGGATGGCTCTTCCGTAGGAAGACGGAGGGGGATCCTCGGTAGTGTATTGAAGTGGTGAGTAGTGGACTCGTGTGCGCAAAACCATTTCAAGTTGGAGTATCGTAGGATAGCCTAGCCAAGAGTCAAAGCTGGCTTGCTGCAATAACTCCACCAACCCTTCTTGATACTATGCATGTATGTAGGATCTGATGTAAGTCTTGCTGAGTACCTTTGTACTCATGTTGCTATAATCTACATTCTTACAGAAGACGCTGCAACCCCTTCTGATGGGTTCTATGTAGACGTTGACATCAACGAGTAGGCTAAAGACCCAGGTGGTGACCCTGAGCTTGGGAAGGACCACGTAGTATAGCTAGGCTTTCCAAGCCTCTTTTATTTTACTAGTTGTCTGTACTCAAACAAGTTACTTCCGCTGCTCGTTTGTATGACTGTATGACTTGTATGTTGGGTCGTGAGACCCGTACCTTTGTGTATGTTATGTATGGCTCCCTGAGCCTTAAATAAAGTACTTGTGTCATAGAGTCATGTTGTGATGCTTCGTTGTATTTGCATATATCGAGCATATTGTGTGTATGATTGAAATGCTTGGTATGTGTGGGATCTGACTATCTAGTTGTTTATCTTTAGTAGCCTCTCTTACCGGGAAATGTCTCCTAGTGTTACCGCTGAGCCATGGTAGCTTGCTACTGCTCTGGAACACTTAGGCTGGCCGGCATGTGTCCTTCTTCGTTCCTGTGTCTGTCCCTTCGGGGAAATGTCACGCTTTGAGTGCCGGAGTCCTGTTAGCCCGCTACAGCCCGGTTTACCGGAGTCCTGCTAGCCCAGTGCTACAGCCCGGACCCACTTGCTGATGACCGACACGTTCGAAGCTGGGTCATGGATGCCTGTCCCTGTAAGTCTGTGCCACTTTGGGTTTACGACTAGTCATGTCAGCCCGGGCTC
>NW_025267462.1:0-1478 GCF_018294505.1 Triticum aestivum | reverse complement strand
TTTTTTTTTGAAAGGAACACATCATATATTCCATTAACTTAACAAGCTGGACATTGTGCCAGCTAAAAGGTCTTTTACATGATTCGGCAGCGGATCAAGCCAGACTAATTGGTAGCTTTCCTGCTCCATGCCCGCACCATAAGCAGCTCAGCAATGTGCTGAAATATTACAAGATGGTGGGCAAACTTCTACTTTACATGATTGAAAGGATAGGCGTATAACAGTTTTTATTTCTTTGAAAATCACACTCAGATTAGAGCCGTCGTATGCATCAGTAGTAATCGCTTGCTTCAGAACCGCCGCATCCGGGATGATTCTTTGGCATCCCAGTCTTGCTGCCTCATTGATTGCATGCAACATGCCTAGTGCTTCAGTGTGGATAGGATCAGTTACATTTAATAGATTCCCAGCTCCTGCAATCAGCACAAGACCTTGATAATTTTTTATGGTAAAACCTCATCCACCTGAATTATGAGAATGCCTAAAAGCTCCATCAGTATTGATATTCAAAAAATCATTTGGAGGAGGAGTCCAGACCTGGTTTTTTACTTGTTTTTTCTGTTTCTTTTGTCAAGCCATTTTAGTACTTAATCAGGATGCTGGATGACTAGCCAGTGAGTGGTCGTCGTTGTCGCACCGAACGAAAGAACATTGCTTATACGTACATGTCAGATCGCAAAGGCAAATACGGTAGTTCCGCGCGGCTGTGAATCCAAAGGAAAAAATTTAGGGGTGCAAATACAAGAGTGCATACTAGGCAAGTAGCTGATACATCCAGTAAAAGCGAGCTGCCACGACCAGTCCCTCTTGTACGTTGTACGTACGTATGAAGGCTAGCTACCTAACTAACAAGAGAGTTTGGTTTGGTTTAGCAAAAAAAAAACAAGCTTCGGGGGTGGCCTTGTTCGAGATGTGGTTAAATATTTCATAAGGAGGGTGTACGGAAGCACATCTCTCCTGGTAATATATCAATTACTATATCTGCAGTTCCTTCAGTGCACGATCTGGAGAAAAATACTTTTTGGTTTCACCGAGAGCTTTAAATTTCCTTTTGTTGTTTCCAAATCGTCATACGATGGGTGCACCAAACAATCAAGTTGCAGCTCTAGAGTACCAGCAGGTAGATGTTTGGCTGCAAATATACCATACATGTCCTGACTGTTACTGACACATACGTCCAACACACTCCAAGATGCAGCTCTAGAGAACCATGTGTATCTATTAAACTGTCAAACGTTCAATCCATTCTCGACACCCCTCGTTCCCATCCACTAGTTCTACACTTTGCCAACTCCCTCCTCTGCTAGAGTTGTTTGTATGGAAGGGTGTGAGAAGTAACAAGGGAAAGCAAAGGGAAACTTTTCTGGAATCGACTGGACCAATACCACCTTATATCCTCTTTTGATTCCGGGTATGCACTGTTGTTTGGTTCCCATCATCCATGTTAATTTAATTCAAAACGTTTTTGCGTTATGTAC
>NW_025267461.1:0-1478 GCF_018294505.1 Triticum aestivum | reverse complement strand
CCCGTTTCGTGGACTATTAATCACTATTTTGGGGTCCCGAAGCGATTTTAATGGTTGCTGAACCCCAAGATGCGCTTACGTGTCATTCATCAACACTCTCCGTTTTGCCTGATTCTGGCCCGTTTCATGGGCTATTACTCACCATTTTGGGGTCCCTGTGCGATTTCCTTGCTTGTTGAACTACAAGGTCCTATTACGTGCAGGTCATCGACACTCACCGTTTTGGCTGATTCGACCCGTCTCATGGGCTATTGCTCACCTTTTTGCGGTCCTGGAGCGATTTCCACGATTAATGATCCCCGAGGTGCGTTTACGTGTAGGTCATCAACACTTGCAGTTTTGGCCGATTTTGGCGCATTTCGTGGACTATTACTCACCATTTTGAGGTCTTGGAGCGATTTCCACGATTGATGAACCTCGGTGTGCATTTAACTATCGGTCATCAACACTCGCAGGTTTGGCCGATTCTGGCCCGTTTCGTGGAGTATTACTGACCATTTTGGGGTCCCGAAGCGATTTTCTTGGTTTATGGACCCCAAGGTGCGCTTACGTGGATGACATTAACACTCGCCATTTGGCTGATTCTGGCCCATTTCGCGGACTATTACTCATTGTTTTGGTATCCCAGAGCGACTTTTATGGTTGCTGAACCCCAAGGTGCGCTTACGTATCGTTCATCAACACTCACCTCTTTGACGATTCTGACCCATTTCATAGACTATTACTCACCGTTTTGGGGTAAGGAGCAATTTCCATGGTTACAGAACCCCGAGGTGCGCATACGTGCAGGTCATTAACACTCGCTGTTTTGGCCGATTCTGGCCTGTTTCGTGGACACCAATTTGGGGTCCCAGAGCGATTTTTATGGTTGCCGAAGCCCAACGTGTGCTTAGGTGTCATTCATCAACACTCGCCATTTTGGCCGATTCTGGCCCGTTTCATGGGATATTACTCATTGATTTGGTGTTTTGGAGCGATTTTATGGTTACTGAACCCTAATGTGCGCTTATGTGTAGGTCATTAACACTCACAATTTTCGCTGATTCTGGCCCGTTTCGTGCACTATTAATCACTATTTTGGGGTCCCGAAGCGATTTTAATGGTTGCTGAACCCCAAGATGCGCTTACGTGTCATTCATCAACACTCTCCGTTTTGCCTGATTCTGGCCCGTTTCATGGGCTATTACTCACCATTTTGGGGTCCCTGTGCGATTTCCTTGCTTGTTGAACTACAAGGTCCTATTACGTGCAGGTCATCGACACTCACCGTTTTGGCTGATTCGACCCGTCTCATGGGCTATTGCTCACCTTTTTGCGGTCCTGGAGCGATTTCCACGATTAATGATCCCCGAGGTGCGTTTACGTGTAGGTCATCAACACTTGCAGTTTTGGCCGATTTTGGCGCATTTCGTGGACTATTACTCACCATTTTGAGGTCTTGGAGCGATTTCCACGATTGATGAACCTCGGTGTGCATT
>NW_025267460.1:0-1478 GCF_018294505.1 Triticum aestivum | reverse complement strand
CCGCAAAGTGATATGAGGTGTTACATGCTAGATCGATGTGGCATTGAGTCGGGGTCCTGACAGCGTTGGTATCAGAGCTTGACTGCCTGTAGGATTACCAAGCCAAACTGGTCGAAGTTGAGTCTAGAAATTCTTTAGTTATATAAGGGAATTGATTGTGGGATGGAACGTAAGGCTCTTTTACTCCTTATACCTCATGGCCTTCTGATCTGAGTCATCATCTTCTCTTCTACGGGGATTAAGAACTAGGCTATCTCTTCTTTCTATTAGGATCACGTGTTACTAATCCGTAGACTTATAAGATTGTTGGATTTAAGCTTGAGTTCAGTTCCTACTACCTCCATATGTTAATTGTTGATCTCGAAACCTTGATATTGTGCTTCTGAGTGGTTATGCCACCATTTTTGTGAATGTCTCAAATCTTTTCTGAGCATTTACAGCCGTTATGCTGTCCGAGTCATCCCAGGTTTCTAAATAGTCCGATGCATTTGCAAATCCCTTCCTTCTGTTTCCGATGTTCCCATGGGCCAGATTAACCACACTAATCGGTGTGTTGAGGTAATTATTGACTCGACATATATGTTGGAATTATTATTATGACCCTAGGTGTTTTAGGGAGTCACCTAGTAATCTAGCAATGTTTTGTGTCCCAGTGTGATGATTCTGGCTTTTATTCTCGAAAGCATCCCGTGATGCCACTTAGTAGTAGACATTCTACTCCTTGGGTTTTCGAACCAAGATTCACCCTACTTGCTTCATGTTGATAGTGTCTGCTAGTTCCTTTAGGGTATTAGTAACCTTTGCATTAGTCCTCGAGGTCCATGGTATTTCCCTTCTTCCAAATACTATGAACCACTTATGGCAGTAGTTTGTTGGATCAAAAGATCATAACCAGAGTGCTCTCGATGGGTTCTCCATGCTATATTGTGAATCTGCCAGCTCAACCTTTCTGCATGGGTTATCCGGAAGAAATATGTTGAACTTCGTCCGACATACTAACCTATGCATCCACAACTCAGAAAATTATATGTTCTTTGAGTTGTCCCTTTAGTTGTCTTCTGACCCTCGTCTATCAATTGATAGTCAAGATTATGTGTGCATTCGTTCATCGATGCCTATTACTCTTGTGGTCTGTCAAGTCATTCTATTCCGGAATGACTAGGAGAAACAAACTCTAGTACCTCATCCATATCTAGGATTGGGTCAAAGCAATTGTGCTCCGCAGATCAAAATGCCAGCCCAGCTTTTGATTCTGTTCTACCCTGAAGTATTACCGTCTTTATGTCAGGATTTTCATGAGGATTGCACCGGCTCTTGTGAATTCTTGATGTAGTGATACTTCTCGCCATCATTATTCATCCCTCGGTTCCGTGTTGATGCAACCGGAATACCGACAAATGAATTGTGATGTGTGAACTCAATACTCCTAGCAACCCCATTGCTTGGTAGTTAATGGACAATAATCTTATTCTTAGTAT
>NW_025267459.1:0-1478 GCF_018294505.1 Triticum aestivum | reverse complement strand
CGTCTACTACCGTGTCATCGCCGTCCGTGAGGGGGGGGGGCACAACCCGGAGACGCGTGCCGCCTCTTCGGACATGCCACCATACCACCCCGCATGTATGAGGTCCCGGTGCTACGCTACGGTGGCATTGCCACCCCCCCTAGGGCCCCCGTCCCGCCTAACCATGTAGCGTTTGACCACGGGATCTAGCCCTATGACTTTGCACGAACGGGCTTTGACCAGTGGACCTCTCCACCCGGTTGTGTTAGGTCAGCCCATAGGAAAACTTTGGAGCAACACCCGGGCCAGACCCACAGCAAGATCCCCACCGTGTAGACCCGACGAGTCCGATTCCCCCTCCAGGTGCCGGCGGCGGCGCCGTCCGTGAGGGGGGGGCACATCCCGGAGACGCGTGCCGGCGTTTGCACCCGCCACAGGTCGTTTGCACCTGCCACAACACTTCCAGACTTGTGAGAGGCCGCCTACGCAAGATTTGGCGGCATGCTAGCCCCCGGAGGCCGCCGGCCACAGTTGTAGACACGCGAAGAGCAATCCGCGTAGAGGGAATTGTTCAGATACTTCTCCATCACGAACAATTATGAAAAATTACCATCAGTCCTACAGCACATCTGCCCACGTCGTGTAAAAAACTCATGATTTTATCGCGCTCCGAGTATTTAATAATATTCACGCCGCATCGTTACCGCAGAACGTCTACTACCGTGTCATCGCCGTCCGTGAGGGGGGGCACAACCCGGAGACGCGTGCGGCCTCTTCGGACATGCCACCACACCACCCTGCATGTATGAGGTCCCGGTGCGACGCTCCGGTGGCATTGCTACCCCTCCCCCAGGGCCCCCGTCCCGCCTAACCCTGTAGCGTTTGACCACGGGATCTAGCCCTTTGACTTTGCACGGAAGGGCTTTGAGCAGTGGACCTCTCCACCCCGTTGTGTTAGGTCAGCCCATAGGAACACTTTCAAGCAACAACCGGGCCATACCCACAGCAACATCCCCTCCGTGTAGACCCGACGCGTCCGTTTCCCCCCTCCAGATGCCGGCGGCGGCGCCGTCCGTGACGGGGCGCACACCCCGGAGACGCGTGCCGGGCATTTGCTCCCGCCACAGGGCGTATGCAGCCGCCACAACACTTCCAGACTTGTGAGAGGCCGCCTACACAAGATTTGGCGGCATGCTAGCCCCCGGAGGCCGCCGGCCACAGTCGTAGACACGCGAAGAGCAATCCGCGTAGACGGAATTGTTCAGTTAATTCTCCATCACGAACAATTATGAAAAATTCCCATCAGTCCTACAGCATATGTGCCCACGTCGTGTAAAAAACTCATGATTTTATCGCGCTCCGAGTATTTAATAATATTCACGCCGCATCGTTACCGCAGAACGTCAACTACCGTGTCATCGCCGTCCGTGAGGGGGGGCACACCTCGGAGATGCGTGCCGCCTCTTCGGACATGCCACCACACCACCCCGCATGTATGA
>NW_025267458.1:0-1478 GCF_018294505.1 Triticum aestivum | reverse complement strand
GAGTAGTACCTACTCAATATGTTGAGGTGCTCGATTTCCGAAAGAAGCGTAAAAAGTCAAAATTTTCTTTTGAACAAAAATAGGATGAGAGACACTGATGGACACGCCGAGCCCCACCGATTTGCATTCATGGGGAGGAGATTACCTATGGGACGACTTGACCAACAACGTCTAACGTGTGGAGCCAAGACCGCGCGTTCCAAATGTGAGTGCCAAAGATTCTTCTCACAGTCACATGTAGCACTGCCGGTCTTTGTTATAGTTGGTAACTAGGTACGTCCGTATGAATTTATTACCAAACACTAGATGAGAAAGTTCTGTTTGTTGAATCATGCTATACGTAAGGATAAATTCAGACACACCATGGATTGTTTGTTGAATCTTGTCATACATAGGGACGAGAAATATGCGTCTGATTGACTGGGCGAGGGCTGCTGGATTGATTGATCATGGTACGTAGAGGGGACAGCTTCCTTGTTTTTTTGAGGGAAACGCAATCATGGCTTATTTTGTTGAAAAATAACAAATGTTTACATCGTTCATGAGTGCGCTAAGAATAAAATCAGGGGGGTTATTGACCCAAGTACAACAAGAATTATTTTCAAAACTATACTTAGCTATCTTGTGAGAGAACTGATTAGCTTCTCGCAAGCAATGAAAGAAATTGACATTCCCAATTGAGGCTATTAGATCCATGCAGTCAGCAAAAATAGGGGCTCCTCCGCTCCACCATGTGCTTCTCGTGCATGCACTGATAACACCTGTGGAATCAGATTCCGCAATAACCATACTGTACTCGAGTTTTGCTGCCAGCGTGAGGCCCTGCTTCGTAGCCAGTGCTTCAACTGTAGATGCATCGGCCGCATCTATTTATACTAGCTGAATGCCTGTGCGTTGCTACGGGTCTTAAAAATGTATACACTGAGGGTCTTAAAAATGTATACAATGGTCATTGTTCTAATTCAGAAGTGTATGTCAAACATGATGGATATTCATCCATATAACGGCAACTTCCAATTCTTTCTCCCACTTCTTTCTCTATCATGTCTTTTTTAACGTGAAATAGTAGGGGAGACCCCTAATGTATATTTTACAAAATTATAAGTGTGTCCTTAACTCCCTATGTCATCATCTCTTTCAGTACCTTCCCTGCATCTAGAAAAAGCGGTTTTCTTGCTGTCGTTCCTCCTTCCACATCCATGGAATTCATCCATCTTTGCTCTATCATAGTCGTCAATTCAAATGTTGGTCATTTTATCCTAACTATCACTTGGCCACTTCTTCAAAACATTAGAAGATCTATGAAATAGTGCATACGTACCGACAGAAATAATGAGTAGGAACGACGACGTACCGACAAAGGGACATGCAATCACCAACTCCCCTAGTATATCTCGTATGGGGTAGTCAATATGAAAATACCATGTCTAGTGTTGTACATTTACACGGAAATTTTGTAGGGATATCCATTCTAATAA
>NW_025267457.1:0-1478 GCF_018294505.1 Triticum aestivum | reverse complement strand
GGGGGGTATGAACCATAGAGAAGTTTGAATACAGTAGGTTTAACACCAATATAAATAAAGAATGAGTTCATTACAGTACCTTATGCTGTGGTTTTTCTTTCTTGCACTAACGGAGCTTATGAGATTTCCTGTTGAGTTTTGTGTTGTGAAGACTATGGAATAAGGAGTGCCAAGAGCCTAAGCTTGGGGGTGCCCATGGCACCCCAAGATATTCAAGGACAACCAAAAGCCTAAGCTTGGGGATGCCCCGGAAGGCATCCCCTCTTTCGTCTTCGTCTATCGGTAACTTTACTTGGAGCTATATTTTTATTCGCCACATGATATGTGTTTTGCTTGGAGCGTCTTGTATGATATGAGCCTTTGCTTTTCAGTTAGCCACAATCATCCTTGCTGTACACACCTTTTGGGAGAGACACACATGATTTGGAATTTATTAGAATACTCTATGTGCTTCACTTATATCTTTTGAGCTAGACAATTTTTGCTCTAGTGCTTCACTTATACTTTTTAGAGCACGGCGGTGGCTTAATTTTTTAGAAATTATTGATCTCTCATGCTTCACTTATATTATTTTGAGAGTCTTTTAGAACAGCATGGTATTTGCTATGGTTATAAAATTGGTCCTAGAATGATGGGCATCCAAGTTGGGTATAATAAAAACTATCATAGAGAGTGCATTAAACACTATGATCAATTTGATGCTTTATAATTGTTTTGAGATATAAAGGTGGTAATGTTAGAGTCATGCTAGTTGGGTAATTATGAAATTGAGAAATACTTGTGTTGAAGTTGGCAAGTCCCGTAGCATGCACGTATGGTAAAAGTTGTGTGACAAATTTGTTGCATGGGGTGCTCTTTTAATTGTCTTCCTTATGTGTGGAGGTCGGGATTGCGTGATGGTTAACTCCTACCAACCCTTCCCCTAGGAGCATGCGTAGTAGTACTTTGCTTCGAGGGCAAGTAAACTTTTGCAATAAGTATATGAGTTCTTTATGACTAATGTGAGTCCATGGATTATACGCACTCTCACCCTTCCACCATTGCTAGCCTCTATTATGCCGCGCAACTTTCGCCGGTATCATGCACCCACCATTACCTTCCTCAAAACAGCCATCATACCTACCTATTATGGCATTTCCATAGCCATTCCGAGATATATTGCCATGCAACTTTCCACCGTTCCGTTTATTATGACATGCCCCATCATTGTCATATCGCTCTTTGCATGATCATGTAGTTGACATTGTATTTGTGGCAAGGCCACCTCCATAATTTTTCATACATGTCACTCTTGGTTCATTGCATATCCCGGTACACCGCCGGAGGCATACACGTAGAGTCATATTTTGTTCGAAGTATTGAGTTGTAATTCTTGAGTTGTAAATCAATAAAAGTGTGATGATCTTCATTATTACAGCATTGTCCCAAGTGAGGAAAGGATGATGAAGACTATGATTCCCCCACAAGTCGGGATGAGA
>NW_025267456.1:0-1478 GCF_018294505.1 Triticum aestivum | reverse complement strand
TCGGCTGCCCAAACTGACTCCTCGTATGCCTGGAGGAAGCCATTCAGACCCGCTTCACCATCGTAGCGGGGAAGCATCTCCGGCCTGAACTTGGGCAGCCACTCCACCTGCCGCAAGGCGGGGGTGAAAGCGCGGAGGCCCATGGCTCCCTCGAAGGTGCGTGATGACGTAATCGACGAAGGAGAGCTTGTCATCCAGTGGCAGGATGTGACGAATGAAGCGGCGGATCTCCGACGCACCCCTACATGGTGTGCCAAATGTCAGATTTCAGGTTCCGCAAACCCTTGAGAGGTTCAAACTCTCGGGTGCTTGTGGAGATCTCAACCTGCCTAGCCTGCTAACTCGTGAAACCTCACAGCCTAGCGCGTCGAGCTCGAAGGAAAAGAAAGACATGATAGTTTAACCAGTTTTGGGACACCTTGCGATGTAAAACCCTACTCCTGCTTTGTGGTGGATTTGCCTTGAGGGGCTGAGGAAGAACTAGTAAAGTAGGAGAACAACCTCAGGAGGTCTGTTCTTGAGCTCGGGTGAGCTGGTGAGGGTGGAATGGATTCTATCCTACACCTCTCTCTTTTGTGGATTCGACCCTCCCTCCATGGTGGTGGCTAGGTCCTATTTATAGTAGCCTTGGTCCTCTTCCCAAATGTTGGCAGGAAGGGATCCCACAACGGCTAAATTTGAAGGGAGACAACAAGTACATCCTATCTTGACTAAAGTGGTCTTCGCCAACAAAAAGCCTCTGGTCATGACGTTGTGGTGGGCTCGGCGATGACCTCTGTCCTGCCGTCCTGGCGGTCTTGGTCTTGTTGCAACAAGATGGAAACCTTTGGTTGATTCCTTGGGACTCCGCGCCTATTCCTTGCCTCCTTTGCACCAAAGAGGAAACTGGTACTCTGCGCCCGCTTGCGCCCGCCTGGCACCCGCCTGGCCTTGGTCGTCATGCCTCACATCAGCTGAGCCTCACGAGGTGCCCCTTGCATAGAAATATCCGCTCCTCAGGAGCCAGCTTGCGGAGGCCTACCCCCTCAGAGGTCTTGATGTCATCCGCTCACGAGGCTTGGCCCCTCGCGAGGGTCTTGGGTTGTTGATGCTGAAGCTGGGTCGTACCAGGCCGTCGATGGAGACATGCAGTGGGCCACAGGCAGGCAAGTCTGGGTACCCCCGTATGCAGAACACCGACAGGATCAACCTAGCTGCATAGCTTTAAGATCCTAAGCTACACCATAGCTAAATCAACCAATGTCAGGCATTCTAGCTCAAGATCAGGAAAGAGCTTTGTTCCCTCCCGCCTGCTGGCTAGAGTTATACCATCCACTCTTTCTGCTGACTGTGAAGTAGCATAAAACCCTCTATCGCGGCTGTTTGTTTACCGTTGTACGAAAGTCTATCGATTCAAGAATGTGCAAATCCCTTGGGTTCTTTGCCGAGGTTAGCCTAGCATTGGAATCCCTGGTGGATAGCCTTGCTTTGAAGATGAG
>NW_025267455.1:0-1478 GCF_018294505.1 Triticum aestivum | reverse complement strand
CCTCCCAGATAACTTCGACATGATGGACGGTCGATATTTATACCCCCTCTCGACCGTGATAACTTATACCACGGGAGTACCCCCCGGCCCTCTCGCTCGACCAAAACTCTCGAGGTCACCCAAACCCTAGAAAAAACGATGTCGGTCTCCTACCCCCTCCCGCCACGCCCCTACCCTTGAAGCGTTGCCTAGGCCACCCCAAACCCGGAATAAGCTAGGTCTACGTTTGCACTAATATATCCACCTGCTGTCATGTTTGTGTAATAATTGCCATGTTGTAATATTTGCAGAAACAATGGAGCACGGACGAGATGAGCAAGCAGAAGAGGTGTTGGGGGACATAATCTTAGCCGGAGGTGATATCTTGTCGTATCTTAACGACAATGATGGTCTGGAAGAACAGGGTGAAGAAGCAGGCTACGGTGATCGAAGAGTGGAGGAGGAAAGACATGATTATGATGGCTCCGGTGACCCAATGCTGGTGCAAGAAGGAGCCCGTGGTGACGGCTCCGGTGACCGAACAGAGTCCGGCCAGGTAAATATATTAGTTAAGCCTGTGCTGACTAGCTAATTGATGCATTCATTATTTTGGTATGTACACATATTAATTAACACTCGTCTTTCTTCTTTTTTCTAGCTCTCCGGATCGAGCACAACTGCGGTAAAGAGACGAGGCCCGAAGAGAAAGTTGCGCTCGGATGAAAGGTTTGAGATCACAGCAATCGCGCGCGACGGCCAACCGATTGAACCCATCCGGCAAAGGATGCGTTTGCTGCTCAGTGCGGGGTTCTAGTTAGGGACAAGATCCCGATCAGCATCCCTGAGGTGTCTTATGTCAATGATATGCAGAAAGATGATCTTTGGACTGAGTTGAAGGCAAATTTCACCCTACCGCCAGAGGAGGATCCGGAGAAGCCAGTTATAGAGCAATTAATCAAGTCTCATGCTCTTAAGAAGATGGCAGAACTATTCAGGAGGTGGAAGAATGAGCTGAAAACGTTTGTCGACAAAGAAGAGACACCAGAATTCATCGGCTGGTATGAGAAGATCAGAGATCACTGGCCCGCATTTGTGGCCCACAAGACATCGGAAAAGAGTAAGAAGATGTCAGCGACAAACAAGAAGAATGCTGCAAAGAAGAAGCTTCACCATCGCACGGGGTCAGGTGGCTACCTCAAAGCCCGACCTAAGTGGGCCAAGGCTGAGAATGATCTGCTTGAAAAAGGGATCGAACCACAGACAATGAACTGGACAGACCGTTGCCGGACTTGGTTCTTCGGGGCTAGCGGAACCTTGGACCCTGTATCAGGGAGGTGCGTTTGGATGAACGAGCTTTTGAGAATACCAGTCAAGAAGATTCAGCAATATATCGATGCAGCACAGGAAGGGACGTTCGTTCCAGACAGAGAGAACGACGAGCTCACAATGGCCCTCGGGAATCCTGAGCACCCTGGACGGACACGAGGCACGCCAGGCTC
>NW_025267454.1:0-1478 GCF_018294505.1 Triticum aestivum | reverse complement strand
GGGACACTAGCAGTCCCTTCGCTTCCAACGCCTCCACCCCCTCTCCCCGCCCCGCCCCCCGCCGGCGCCGCCGCTATTCTCCGGCCACCTCCTCACTGCGCAGGCCACGACCGTCCATACCAAACAACGTCTCGACATGGCCGCCAACACGCCCGAGCTTTCGTCATAGTTTTGGCTGTCGATCGGAGGAGGTTTGGCCGTCTCCATCTTTGCCGATGGCAGAGGGGATACGACCGCCGGCGACGTACCACGGCGGCCGTGGCAGCTTCCGACGAGAGCTCCAGAGCGGCCAGTAGCCGGTCGGCAACCACCCCTGCTGCGCCGAGGTGATCATCGCGGCCTCTTTGCCACCACGACCGCAAGGTGTTCGACATTTTGCCCACAAAGGTATGGACAGTGGAGATGAGTTTTTCTTCCATCACTTCATTTGTTCATCGGACGATTTGTCGTCGGATGATGAAGATCTTGTGGTGACTGCACTGGTCGTTCACGACCACATTCAACAGTAGCGTCCTCGGTACAGGGGGTCAGTCCCTGGCCGTGCCCCCAATCTGAACCGCAACAGGGAGAGAGGTCACGCCCTGCTCTATGCCGATTACTTTTCCAACACCCCGCTCTTCAAGCCGGATAAATTCCGTCGCTATTTTTGAATGGCGAGGCATGAGTTCAATCATATCCGAGAGGGAGTGGTTGCTCATGACCCATACTTCGGGTGCAAGATGGATGCCCTTGGCAAGCTTGGATTCTCCTCTTACCAGAAATGCACCGCGGCCATCCGCATGCTTGCACATGGAATTTCAGGCGATCTAGTGAGACAACATGTCTGATGTCAATGTGCAAGTTCTGCCAGGCTTTGATTCGAGGTGTTTGGCCCGGAGTACTTGAGGAAGGCAACTGCCGCTGATACAGAGAGATTGTTGGCGACCAACGCAGCTAGAGGCTTTCTAGGCATGCTTGACAGCATAGATTGTATGTACTGGGAATGGAAGAATTGTCCATTTGCTTGGCGGGTCCAGTACAAGGGGCATGTCAAGAAGTGCACTGTCATATTAGAAGCGGTGGCTTCACAGGATCTTTGGATATGGCATTCTTTCTTCGGCATGGCAGGTTCTCACAATTATATCAACGTGCTGCAGCGTTCTCCGGTCTTCGCAAGGCTTGCAGAAGGCCACTCCCTACCCATCAACTTTGAAGCCAACGTGTCAGCAAGGCCCTTGACCTTGTTGTAGAACTCCGTGGCCGTGGAGTCAAGCTTCTCGCACTCGCCAAGCTGATGGCGGAGCGCGGACACACGAGCCTGAGACTGCTCCGCAAACGAGCGCTCGAGTATGGTCCATGCCTCATGAGACGTCTAGGTGAAGACGACAAGCCCAGTGACAGCCGGAGAGAACGACCCCTGGATGGAGGAGAGGTTCGCCTGGTCCTGCCCCGTACAAACACGACGAGCCAGATTATAGACCGGACCGTGCACGCTGTCC
>NW_025267453.1:0-1478 GCF_018294505.1 Triticum aestivum | reverse complement strand
TGATGAAGCCCCTAGAATTCACAAAGCCGAATTGGGGCGCTATACACGCCTAAATCGGATGAGGCCGATTCCTCGCCTAAAGCGGAAAAAATCTTTAAGGTTTTTAAGACCTCTCGAACAGCGACCAGCTCCCGCCGCATCATGACAGTCAGTTTTCGGCTTTCTCTACTGAGGTGCTCGTCCGGAAGAACCAGGACACAATCGCAGTAGTTCTCCCTGCGCTACCTTAGCCGATATAACGGAACGTAAGGTACCAAAACAAGGGAGCCGGGCAAACCCAACTATTGACCCAAGACATGATTCGGAGCTGATGCATATAGTGCTATAAGTTCGGGGTGTCGCACTGTTGAAAGTGTTCGGACTTATCTTGCCGTATTATGGGGCGCCAGAAGAAGCCCCTGGCAAACTGAACATACCAAGATGTACGGATTCAATATTAAATAAACATTTATAGGAAAAATATGAAGATAGGAATAATAAGCTGACGCTACATATTGTTTCCCATTGTAAGACAATACGTCCGGGCATATGTGTAGAATTGATGTGTTAAGAAGAATGAAAATAGGACTATTTGACATGTCCTATCCAAGGGCGGGCCGCATATAGGTATATAGAACAGGTATAACGATCATTAACAGATACCACCTGAGTATTCCCTTTGTGCGCAAAGCCTTTTGCCTCCTTGGTTTCCCTCCTGTGAGGGATCCGGTTATCCGGCTCTCTGAAGAGGCTGCTCGAAAGTAGGGTCCTAAAAGATAAAGGGGGTTATTAAAGTATGTTGCAGCTGAACCGCACTGTTGACCGCATCGCTATTGAGCCTCCACCTATGCCCATGGTATTTTGAGTGCATAATTGTGTACGCGCGGTATGAATGCTGCCTGAATGGGGCTGTGGCAAAGGCCAGACTGCTAGTCGCGCTCTTGACGTGCCTGGCGATCCTGTTGCAGGGTACTCCGGACTCGCTTGACAGTGTTCGGGGTTGTTGTCGCCGGATTGGTGGTTTGCCGGAGAAGGCTGCTTTGTACTTCTGCCGCGAGGGCTGCAGTATGCTCTTTTATACAGAGAGAGCGGTATGTGTTTCCATTGACTGTTATAACCCCGCGAGGTCCTGGCATCTTGAGCTTGAGGTATGCGTAGTGTGGTACCGCATTGAATCGAGCAAATGCGGTTCGTCCAAGCAGTGCATGATATCCACTGCGGAAAGGGACGACATCGAAGATTAACTCCTCGCTTCAGAAGTTACCCGGAGATCCGAAGACCATTCCAGTGTTATGGAGCCCGTGCAGCGGGCCTCTACTCCTAGAAATACACCTTTGAAGGTGGTTTTGGTGGGCTTGATCCTTGAAGGGTCGATGCCCATTTTGCGCATTGTGTCCTGATAAAGCAGGTTCAGGCTGCTGCCGCCGTCCATAAGGACTCGCGTGATGTGGAATCCATCAATGATTGGGTCTAGGACCAATGCGACTGAACCGCCGTGA
>NW_025267452.1:0-1478 GCF_018294505.1 Triticum aestivum | reverse complement strand
GGTCCGCCGGTCCCATAGGTGTTCGTGAATCAGTTCCCCGACATCTTTGCCGCGCCAGGTAGGGGGCGTCGAGGTTGTGTGAACCTGATCCGGCATTCACACGAGCTAGATCTTTATTTTCTTCATCGACATGCCACCAAAGAAGAAGGCTTCAGGGGCAACTGTTCCGTCCACGTCGATCCCACCACCACCGGAGCAAACGGGTGGTGAGGTAGACGCCGGCGGAAGAACGGGCGTCAACGAGGGAGTTCACGGTGCTGCCAGGTCCAAGGACAAGGCTGCGCAGACCTCGGCGTCCGTACATGCACCGCGCCCATCTCAGGAGGCGCAGGACCGATAGCGTCATGGTACTCACGGTGCCATACGTTCGTTGGACCAAGATCGAGCTAGTGGATCTTGGGGTGCTCAAGACCAGTATGCACGCCAATATGCTGGCACGAGCGAGACACGGTCTCCCGGACGGGATACTGCTCCTTCTAACATAGTTAGAAGTCCGAGCATATCCCGCTCCTCGCACCGTTCGCCACTGCCGCCCACCACTCTAGCAGAAGCTTTGGCGCGAGCTCAACTGCTCCTGGATTACCCTCCAACGGCAAACAAGATCGACGAATGGAGGGCCACCATTCAGAGTCTCATCGGCTTCGCCAACGGCTACACTCCGCGGCAGCCAAGTACATCGCTGCCGCGGCAGGACTGCCAGGCACGAGCCGATGGCGACAAAACCGGTGGGGGTGCAACCACCATGCACTCTCCACCCCGAAGGCCAAGATCGCCGACTCGCCGGATCCACCTCGACAGCGACTCCACCGCATCATCGGATCCACGAGCTCGTCGCGATCAGCGCCAAGTTCTTCACGAACGACAGCAAGAAGACGCTCGTACTCGCATCGAGCGCCGAAGGGAAGCGCGGCATCAATCGGACCAGCGCGCCGGGCCCTCTGTCGACATGCATGCACCAGGGGAACCAGGCAACTTGTCGTACGCGGTAGGTTGCCCTGCGTTCACTTGTGAGCTGCGGCAAGTCCAGTGGCCCAGCACGAAGAATTTCAAGCCAGACGTGCCAGAGAAGTACGACAGCAAGTCGCATCCGTCGGAGTTCCTCAGCATCTACAGCATCGCGGTGCAAGCTGCCGGGGGGCGGGACGACAAGATCCTTGCCAACTACTTCCCGCTGGTGCTTAAGCCCAATGTCAGGTCCTGGCTCATGCACTTGCCGGACAACTCCATCTCCTCCTGGGCAGACCTATGCCATCAGTTTGTCGGCGCCTTTACAGGCGGCCACAAGCCTCATGGCCAAGAGAGCGACCTTCATCTGCTCGCCCAGAAGGAAGGAGAGCCCCTGCGCAAGTACATTCAGAGATTCAGCCGCATACAGCACAACATCCTAGATGTCCACCCTGCCGCGGTAATCAGCGCGTTCCATCAGAACGTGCGAAACCGCAGGATGCGGGAGGAGATGGTGATGTGCAAGATCAGAG
>NW_025267451.1:0-1478 GCF_018294505.1 Triticum aestivum | reverse complement strand
GGCCACGTGGGCCATTGGTCCCGGTTCGTCTGGACCTTTTGGTCCCAGTTGGTGGGACGAACCGGGACCAATGGGCTTCGCTCCTGGCCCACCACCATTGGTCCCGGTTCATGCGACCAACCGGGACCAATGGTGGTTGAGGGAGCCTGGACTAGGGGGTGTCCGGATAGCCGGACTATCATCGTCCGCCGGACTATCAATATCCGCCGGACTCCAAGACTACGAAGATAGAAGATTGAAGACTCCGGCTCGTGTCCGGATGGTACTTTCCTTGGCGTGGAAGGCAAGCTTGGCAATACGGATATGTAGATCTCCTACCATTGTAACCGACTCTGTGTAACCCTAGTCTTCTCCGGTGTCTATATAAACCGGAGAGCTTTAGTCCGTAGGACAACATACATCTCAACAATCATACCATAGGCTAGCTTCTAGGGTTTAGCCTCCTTGATCTCGTGGTAGATCTACTCTTGTACTACCCATATCATCAATATTAATCAAGCAGGACGTAGGGTTTTACCTCCATCGAGAGGGCCCGAACCTGGGTAAAAACATTGTGTCCCTCGTCTCCTGTTACCATCCGCCTAGACGCACAGTTCGGGACCCCCTACCCGAGATCCGCCGGTTTTGACACCGACATTGGTGCTTTCATTGAGAGTTCCTCTGTGTCGTCACCGATAAGGCGGATGTCTCCACCTGTCTTCAAAGACGGAGTATTCGCCGGAGGGGCCTTGGCCGCCGGCCAAACTATCCGGCTTGGTGGTTTTCTCATGACCGCTTGTCCGGCCGCCGCTTCGGCAATGACTTCTCAAGTCATCGGAAGTAATCTTCGCGTCAGCCCTAAAGCTGCCGAACAGTTAGATCCAATAGAGCTCTCGTCTGTTAACGAGCTCTTGGATCGCATCGCCGCCCTGGGAGTCGCTACTGACTACAGCCAGATTGGGCTTAAAACTGATCTGAGAGAGATCAACTCTCCAGGCCACCCACCACGTCGCAGTGGTAGAAGAGCAATACGGCAACTCTTTGCCAGTGTTGAAGACAATTCATGTCCGGATTCCCGAACCCTCCATGCCGGATTCCCGCGGAGGGACGGACTTCGATCGAGCATTGCACTTAAAATCATGCATCGCCCCGGACTCGCTGGATTGCGTCCAGCAAACCAAACTTCCGAATTCGGAAACTCCTTGGCCTTTGAGCCTCAAGATGGGCAGGGATCCGGATTTTATTCCACCCACCCGCCCAGACATATGCGATCTATCTCTAATACGGCAAGAGCCTTCAGAAACAGTACATCATTACTGGGTCAGATTCCTCCTGGTTATGGACAGGATAAAGGACTGCCGTGAGGAAAACGCAATATCAATTTTCTGCAATAACTGCATGGACAAGGGAATACTAAACGCCATTGATCGTCGCAAAATTACGCGCTTCACCGATCTGGCATCCATTGTACGAAAGTACTGTGCGATGGAGAGTTTCCG
>NW_025267450.1:0-1478 GCF_018294505.1 Triticum aestivum | reverse complement strand
CCCTTGACTGACTCATGGCAAGGCACACTTCAGGTGCGGTACACAGCATAGCATACTGAAGAGCCTACGTCTTAAGCATAGGGGACGACCTTCGTCCTTTCTCTCTATTCTGCCGTGGTCGAGCTTTAAGTCTTAACTTCGTACCTTACAATTCAGGCAAGAACTTCTTCTTTGACTGATCCATCTTGAATACCTTCAAGATCATGTCAAGGTATGTGCTCATTTGAAAGTATTATTAAGCATTTTGATCTATCCTTATAGATCTTGATGCTCAATGTTCAAGTAGCTTAATCCAGGCTTTCCATTGAAAAACACTTTCAAAATAACCCTATATGCTTTCCAGAAATTCTACGTCATTTCTGATCAACAATATGTCAACAACATATACTCATCAGAAATTCTATAGTGCTCCCACTCACTTCTTTGGAAATACAAGTTTCTCATAAACTTTGTGCAAACCCAAAATCTTTGATCATCATCAAAGCATACATTCCAACTCCGAGATGCTCACTCCAGTCCTTAGAAGGATCGCTGGAGCTAGCATACCTTTTAACATCCTTAGGATCGACAAAAACTTTCTAATTGTATTTCATACAACCTTTCCTTACGAAAACTGGTAAGGAAACTCGTTTTGACATCCGTCTGCCAGATTTCATAAATGCAGCTAATGCTAACATGATTCCGACGGACTTAAGCATCACTACGAATGAGAAAATCTCATCGTAGTCAACTCCTTGAACTTGTGAAAAACTCTTCGCCACAAGTCGAGCCTCATAGACGGTGACATTACCATCCACGTCCGTCTTCTTCTTAAAGATCCATTTATCTTAATAGCTTGCCGATCATCGGGCAAGTCCACCAAAGTCCATGGATCCGTTCTCGGATTTTATGGCCTCGAGCCATTTATCGGAATCCGGGCCCACCATCGCTTCTCCATAGCTCGTAGGTTCATTGTTGTCCAGCAACATGACTTCCAAGACAGGATTACGTACCACTCTGAAGTAGTACGCATCCTTGTCATCCCACGAGGTTTGGTAGTGACTTGATCCGAAGTTTCATGATCAATATCATAAGCTTCCACTTCAATTAGTGTAGGTGCCACAGGAACAACTTCCTGTGCCCTGCCACACACTAGTTGAAGAGACGGTTCAATAACCTCATCAAGTCTCCACCATCCTCCCACTCAATTCTTTTGAGAGAAACCTTTCCTCGAGAAAGGACCCGATTCTAGAAACAATTCATATTGCTTTCGGATCTGAATTAGGAGGTATACCCAACTGTTTTGGGTTTCCTATGAAGATGCATTTTATCCGCTTTGGGTTCGAGCTTATCAACCTGAAACTTTTTCATATAAGCGTCGCAGCCCCAAACTTTTAAGAAACGACAACTTAGGTTTCTCTAAACCATAATTCATACGGTGTCATCTCAACGGAATTACGTGGTGCCCTATTTGAAGTGAATGTGGTTGTCTCTAATGC
>NW_025267449.1:0-1478 GCF_018294505.1 Triticum aestivum | reverse complement strand
TATAGGTGTTGGTTCTTGTTCGTCTCCTTTATCGGCATCCATACCGTCGATGTCTTCGGAGTCGAAGTCAAGCATGTCGGTTTGATCGTCGACAGTGGCTACCAAGTGGGTGGTGGGTGGGTTTCGAATTTCTTTGTCGACCGCATCCCAACCATGCTAACCGTAATCCAGCCAAGGCTCTCCTGACAAAGAGAGAGACTTTAGTGAATTCAGGATATCGCCAAAGGGCGAGTGCTGAAAGACGTCCGCGGCGGTGAACTCCATGATCGGAGCCCAATCGGGTTCGATCGGAAGGGGTGCGGAATATACGGAGTCCGGAGAGGAGTCCGGCAACTTGGAGTGATGGGCCGTGTAAAGGACTAGGCTAGTATTCGGCTCTATGGTCGTAGAGATTGCGGCTTCTGGGGTGGCGTCCAACCATCCATCCCCGACTAGCGTAGCAAGCTCCGAGCTAATGGTCGGAGCGGGCACCTGAGCGACGCTCTGGGCGTTGTCCAGCGGCAGAGCTAAATCATGCCCATCGTGATAGTGCGGCGTGCTCGGCCATGGCTCGAATCCATCGAAGATCAAGTCCCCGCGAATGTCGCCCGTGTAATTTAAGCTTCCGAACCTAACCTGATGGCCAGGGGCGTAGCTTTCGATCTGCTCCAGATGGCCAAACGAGTTGGCCCGCAGTACGAAGCCGCCGAATACGAAGATCTGTCCGGGGAGAAAGGTCTCACCCTGGACCGCGTCGTTATTGATGATTGAAGAAGCCATCGGGCCTAAAGGCGACGACACAGAGGAACTCTCAACGAAAGCACCAATGCCGGTGTCAAAACCGGCGGATCTCGGGTAGGGGGTCCCAAACTGTGCGTCTAGGCGGATGGTAACAGGAGGCAAGGGACACAATGTTTTTACCCAGGTTCAGGCCCTCTCGATGGAGGTAAAACCCTACTCCTGCTTGATTAATATTGATGATATGGGTAGTACAAGAGTGGATCTACCACGAGATCGGAGAGGCTAAACCCTAGAAGCTAGCCTATGGTATGATTGTTGTTCGTCCTACGGACTAAAACTCTCCGGTTTATATAGACACCGGAGAGGGCTAGGGTTACACAGAGTCGGTTACAATGGGAGGAGATCTTCATATCGTATCACCAAGCTTGCCTTCCATGCCAAGGAAAGTCCCATCCGGACACGGGACGGAGTCTTCAATCTTGTATCTTCATAATCCGGGAGTCCGGCCGAAGGTAATAGTCCGGCCATCCGGACACCCCCTAATCCAGGACTCCCTCACCAGGCTTCAATGACGACGAGTCCGGCGCGCATATTGTCTTCGGCATTGCAAGGCGGGTTCCTCCTCCGAATACTTCATAGAAGATATTGAACACAAGGATAGTGTCCGGCTCTGCAAAATAAGTTCCACATACCACCGTAGAGAGAATAATATTTACACAACTTCAATCTACTGACGTATTCAGTGGCATCACGCCACG
>NW_025267448.1:0-1478 GCF_018294505.1 Triticum aestivum | reverse complement strand
ATTGCAATAAGCGCTTCGCTTCAACCTGCAAAAGACACCTCAAACCAGATACAAACATACTCAACAACGAATCCAAGTTCTGATAACACCTAACGGAACCGAAGTGCTCAGGCACTAGGCCTGTTAAGGTTTGTCGGTTACAAAACTCACTCGGCATACCGAGGCAAATTTAAAGAATCAAGCTCAGAAGTTTTTTACCCCTCCTGTGGAGGGCTGGAAGGTGCCACAAACTCGTCCAGGTCAATTCCATCTGCAATCCGAGTGGCGGCGGCGATGAAGGTGTCCATGAAAGATCTGAAGTCGTGCTTCTTGGTGTTAGCCACCCTAAGGGCCACCAGCTTGTCCTCTTGTGCATCCTTGCAGTGAACGCGGACCAGAGACAGAGCAACATCCGCACCACACCTGGCCGAAGACTTCTTCCACTCCTGCACTCGACTTGGGACCTCGTTCAGTCGAGTCATCAGAGACTCGAGGTCGTTCTGGAGCGTCTCTCTTGGCCAGAGTGTTGTATCGATGCGATAAGTTGCGACCTTTAGCCTTGCAAGATAATCGATGACAGCAGCAACACGAGATTCAAGCCGGAGCACGTTCATGGTGACTTCATCTTTCACAGGGGAGTTGATGGGGTCCAAGTTTACTTCCAGTCGACCAGTCTCCTCTTCAAAGTTCTGGCAGAATTCTGCAAGCATAACCACCATGTCAAGACAAACAGTCGGAGGGTACAATTAAAATACTTTGGTTGAGACAAAGGATTACCTTCATGCATGAGGAACAGCTTCTTGGCGACTCCACCCAGATAAGCCTCTAGATCATCTTTCTTCCTCTTCAATTCACTGGCCTTGTCGTTCAGGGTGGTCTTGTCGCTTTTCAGTCGACTGACCTCCTGGTTGGCAGCATCCAGAGCAGCTTTCAGATTGGTGTTTTCTTCTTCCAGCTTGGTCACTGAAGCCAGCTTCTCATCAGCAAGCCTGGTCTTCTCTGAAGCAGTTTTTTGCATCTCAGCCAAATCAAGCTCTTGTTTCTTCAGGGCGTCCCTCACTTTATCTGCAAAGTTACAGTGAAGATTAAATTGGAAAGCAAGTGAGAGGCAAGGGAAATCGTCAAAGGCTTCACCAAGCATACCTTTAGCTTCCTCCTTCGCCTTCGTCAAGTTCTATTGGGCCAGTTTTAGATCGAGCTCAAGCTGAATGTGTTTGTTCTCCAGCTCAGTATAACGAGCCTCAAGGTCACAAGATTTCTACGAAGAACCTATCGACAAATGTCAAAGACAATTCACTTCCGAGTGAGTAAGGAAAAATCATAACGTTTCTAAGACTATGGCCGAATGCTAACATTTGACCATAGTCTCGGGGACTACACCCAGTGGGTGCACTCAGCGTGCCCCCACTAGTTTCATCAGTTAGAGTCGACCAGTCGACCAACAAAAAAAACTAGAGATGCTCTTTCAGACTATAGTCAACTGCCCGCAGTCGACCACA
>NW_025267447.1:0-1478 GCF_018294505.1 Triticum aestivum | reverse complement strand
TGTCACAACCTAGCTAGTCATGCATTAGAGTGTTGCATCATGTTTACTCTTTCATCAGAAACTTGAAATGGGGATGACAGAACCCCCAGTCCCCTCTGAAACCAACTAGGGTTACTAAAATAATTTTTCAATGAACCTGAAATGCCCTTCTAAAATGCCCATCATTTTTGTCTTGGTTCAGAACCTCTGCCAAAAATGGTGCACATTTTCCTAGGCCATCCTAGGGTTTTTGATTTAAATCATAAATATTTGAATTTGGGCATTTAAAATAATATAAAATATTTAAATGCTCAAATATCTCCAAACTAAAATGTTTCATGTTGGAAATAATCCAACTATGGGCCAGGAATAGTTTGGTGATTTTTGAACTAGCCTAGGTATTTTATTTAATTCAACAAAGTTGCAGAAGTATTAGAAAAACAGAAAACAGAAAAATATAAAAAGGGAGAAGCTTACCTGGGCTCCTCCCTGTGCGGCCCAGCCAGCTGGCTGGCCCAGCCAGCAGCCGGCCCAGCCCACCTCCCTCCTCTGTCGTCTTCGTCCCGACAGAGGGAGGGGAGTGTGGCCGACGCGCGCGCGCGCCACCGCGCCACGCCACCTGCTCGCCTGCTTGCCTGCCCTCCCCTCCTCGCTCGACGCCCTGGACGACGCCACGCCTCTCCCCCTGCTCTCTCTCACTCTCCCCCGGCTCTCCTCTCATCTCCCTCGCTCTCTCTCTCACGGCCGAACACCACCGTCGCCGCCGTTCGCCATAGCCATCGTCTCCGGCCACCCCTCGCTCCCCCGACTAGCTCAGAAGCTCCGCCTCGACTCCCTCTTCCTCCCCACCGCTCCACGGGTCCCCGGAAGCCCTGCATCGCCGCCACGTCGCCGTTCCCCTCTTCGGGCTCCGACCGTCGTCGCCGTCGAATTCATCGTCACCAGCGCGTCCCCGAGCCCGCTAACCATCCCTGCAGCTCCGCGGTGAGCCCCCGGATCGTTTCCCCCTTCTTCCCTGGTCTCTTTCGACTTCTAGGCCCTAGCCCCACCTCGGCTGAGAGCTCCACGCCGCCGGCGATGTCGCCGTCGTGGCCACGGTCGCCGTAGCGCCCAACCGAGCACACCATCGTGCTCCCCACCTCACCAGGAGCACGCAGCACGCACCAACGCCTCCCCAAACCCCCTGCAACACTGATCCCGACCGCACCCGAACTCCGGCCGCCGCAGCCGAGCTCGCCGCCGTCAACTCCGGCCACCCCGAGCCCAACCACCACCACCAATAGTCGCGGCTCAACCTCAGCAACACGTAGATGCCTTCCGCCGTCCATTTGGTTGCCGGAATGGCAAAAAGCACTTTCGCCGCCGTCTCGGGCCTCGCCGGCGTCATGTCGCCGGTGGGGTTTGACTTGTCCGACCTGGGGTTTGACCCCCCAGGGTCACTGACGCGTGGGCCCTGTCGGCCAGGTGGTTAGGTTAGCGCTAACTACTGTTAGTCAACC
>NW_025267446.1:0-1478 GCF_018294505.1 Triticum aestivum | reverse complement strand
GATCGAGATTCAATAAACCATTTATTTTAGGTGTAAGACCATTGAAGGTATTATTCAAATAAACAGAGTAACCATTATTCTCCTTAAATGAATAACCGTATTGCGATAGACATAATCCAATCATGTCTAAGCTCAACGCAAACACCAATCTCGGTGGTAGAGGGAGCGTGCGATGCTTGATCACATCAACCTTGGAAACACTTCCAACACATATCGTCAGCTCACCTTTAGCTAGTCTCCGTTTATTCCGTAGCTTTTATTTCGAGTTACTAACACTTAGCAATCGAATCGGTATCCAATACCCTGGTGCTACTAGGAGTAAAAGTACACATTAACATAATGTATATCCAATATACTTCTATCGACCTTGCCAGCCTTCTCATCTACCAAGTATCTAGGGTAATTTTGCTCCAGTGGTTGTTCCCCTTATTTCAGAAGCACTTAGTCTCGGGTTTGGGTTTTACCTTGGGTTTCTTCACTAGAGCAGCAGCTGAATTGACGTTTCATGAAGTATCCCTTTGTTCCCTTGCCCTTCTTGAAACTAGTGGTTTCACCAACCATCAACAATTGATGCTCCTTCTTGATTTCTACTTTCGCGGTGTCAAACATCGCGAATACCTCAAGGATCATCATATCTATCCCTGATATGTTATAGTTCATCACGAAGCTCTAGCAGCTTGGTGGCAATGACTTTGGGGAAACATCACTATCTCATCTGGAAGATCAACTCCCACTCGATTCAAGTGATTGTTGTACTCAGACAATCTGAGCACAAGCTCAACGATTGAGCTTTTCTCCCTTAGTTTGCAGGCTAAGAAAATCGTCGGAGGTCTTATACCTCTTGACGTGGGCACGAGCCTTAAATCCCAATTTCAGCCCTCGAAACATCTCATATGTTCCGTGACGTTTCGAAAACGTCTTTGGTGCCTCAATTCTAAACCGTTTAACTGAACTATCACGTAGTTATCAAAACGTGTATGTTCGATGTTCGAAACATCCACAAACGACGTTTGGGGTTCAGCACATTGAGCAGTGCATTAAGGACATAAGCTTTCTACTGTCCGCATACTCGCTACTTTCAACTTTCAACTATAATTTTCTCTAGGAACATATCTAAACAGTAGAACTATAGCGTGAGCTACGACATAATTTGCAAAAGGTCTTTTGACTATGTTCAGGATAATTAAGTTCATCTTATGAACTCCCACTCAGATAGACATCCCTCTAGTCATCTAAGTGATTACATGATCCGAGTCAAACTAGGCCGTGTCCGATCATCACGTGAGACGGACTAGTCATCATCGGTGAACATCTTCATGTTGATCGTATCTACTATACGACTCATGCTCGACCTTTCAGTCTCCGTGTTCCGAGGCCATGTCTGTACATGCTAGGCTCGTCAAGTTAACCCTAAGTGTTTTCGCTGTGTAAAACTGTCTTACACCCGTTGTATGTGAACGTAAGAATCTATCACACCC
>NW_025267445.1:0-1478 GCF_018294505.1 Triticum aestivum | reverse complement strand
TTTGAAAACAGACATAGGGATACGTTTTTGTGCTTTGAAAACTCTCTCGAACTTAAGTAGACGATCGGTTGGAACTTTCCTTGCGAGTTTCCTTAGCCCACTTTTCTTCTTCTTTATCCTAGGGATATACTTTACTAGTTTGAAACTTGTCATAAATAAGGTTATTCCCCGCCTACCTTTACTTTATTTTGAATCTTTTTTTCTTCTTAATCTTTCTATTCAGAATTCAGTTAACGACGAGATTTAGTATCCTTTCTTGCATTTTCATAACTCGTGAAATGCCGAGTAGGCACGAATTCCCCCAATTTGCGACCTACCATAGGATTTGTTATGTAAATAGGTATATGTTCCTTTCCATTATGAATCGCGATTGTATGGCCAACCATTGTGGGTAGAATGCTAGATGCCCGGGACCACGTTACTATTGTTTCTTTCTCCTCCTTCATATTGACCTTTTCTATCTTTGCCAATAAATGATGAGCTACAAAAGGATTCGTTTTTTTTCGTGTCACAGCTGATTACTCCTTTTTTCCTTTTTAAAGAGTGGCATTCTATGTCCAATATCTCGATCGAAGTACGGAGGTCAGAATAAATAGAATAATGATCAATGGAAAAAAGCAAAAAATCCTTTAGCTGGATAAGGGGCAGATGTAGCCAAGTGGATCAAGGCAGTGGATTGTGAATCCACCATGCGCGGGTTCAATTCCCGTCGTTCGCCCATCGCATTATTGCAAATTCCAAAAATGCAATTTTCCATATTCCTAGTTACGCATTTACTTACGGCGACGAAGAATAAAACCATCGCTATATTTTTTCCTTTTCCTAGTTCTTCTTCCAAGCGCAGGATAACCCCAAGGGGTTGTGGGTTTTTTTCTACCAATGGGAGATTTCCCTTCACCGCCCCCATGGGGGTGGTCCACAGGGTTCATAACTACCCCTCTTACTACGGGGCGTTTACCTAGCCAACACTTAGATCCGGCTCTACCCAAACTTTTTTGGTTCACCCCAACATTACCCACTTGTCCGACTGTTGCTAAGCAGTTTTGGGATACTAAACGGACCTCCCCAGATGGTAATCTTAAAGTGGCCGATTTACCCTCTTTTGCAATGAGTTTTGCTACAGCACCTGCTGCTCTAGCTAATTGCCCACCCCTTCCACGTGTGATTTCTATGTTATGCATGGCCGTGCCTAAGGGCATATCGGTTGAAGTAGATTCTTCTTTTCTCTCAAAAAACCCCTTCCCAAACTGTACAAGCTTCTTCCAAAGCATACGGCTTTCTAGATGTATATGACGATCTCTAGACAGATGGATCTTATATGAATCATATGATGAAGTACCACATGAGTGGATATATAGGAAAGGAATCCAAATCTGCCGAATCGCTCATGTTATGATCTTCTACATCCTAGGTCTCTGCGTTCCGTCATCTGGCTTATGTTCTTCATGTAGCATTCAGATCGAATGACTCTATGAAAT
>NW_025267444.1:0-1478 GCF_018294505.1 Triticum aestivum | reverse complement strand
ACATTACGCGTACGCTTACGCGAGACTGGTTTCACCGTTCGGAGCACTCGTTGCTTAAAGGTGACTGGCGGGTGTCTGTCTCTCTCACTTTAGTTGAACCGAGTGTGGCTACGCCCGGTCCTTGCGAAGGTTAAAACAGCACCAACTTGACAAACTATCGTTGTGGTTTTGATGCGTAGGTAAGAACGGTTCTTGCTAAAGCCCGTAGCAGCCACGTAAAACTTGCAACAACAAAGTAGAGGACGTCTAACTTGTTTTTGCAGGGCATGTTGTGATGTGATATGGTCAAGACATGATGTGATATAATTTGTTGTATGAGATGATCATGTTTTGTAACCGAGTTATCGGCAACTGGCAGGAGCCATATGGTTGTCGCTTTATTGTATGAAATGCAATCGCCGTGTAATAGTTTTACTTTATCACTAAGCGGTAGCGATAGTCGTAAAAGCAATAAGTTGGCGAGACGACAACGATACTACGATGGAGATCAAGGTGTTGCGCCGGTGACGATGGTGATCATGACGGTGTTTCGGAGATGGAGATCACGAGCATAGTGCTTCGGAGATGGAGATCACAAGCACAAGATGATGATGGCCATATCATATCACTTATATTGATTGCATGTGATGTTAATCCTTTATGCATCTTATCTTGCTTTGATTGACGGTAGCATTATAAGATGATCTCTCACTAAAATTTCAAGACAAAAGTGTTCTCCCTGAGTATGCACCGTTGCGGAAGTTCTTCGTGCTGAGACACCACGTGTTAATCGGGTGTGATAGGCTCTACATTCAAATACAACGGGTGCAAAACAGTTGCACACGCGGAATACTCAGGTTAAACTTGACGAGCCTAGCATATATACAGATATGGCCTCGGAACACAGAGACCGAGAGGTCGAGCGTGAATCATATAGTAGATATGATCAACATAGTGATGTTCACCATTGAGACTACTCCATCTCACGTGTTAATCAGACATGGTTTAGTTGCTTTGGATCACGCAATCACTTAGATGATGAGAGGGATGTCTATCTAAGTGGGAGTTCTTAAGTAATATGATTAATTGAACTTAAATTTATCATGAACTTAGTCCTGATAGTATTTTGCAAATTATGTTGTAGATCAATAGCTCGCGTTGTTGCTTCCCTGTGTTTATTTTTGATATGTTCCTAGAGAAAAATTATGTTGAAAGATGTTAGTAGCAAAGATGCGGATTGGATCCGTGATCTGAGGATTATCCTCATTGCTGCACAGAAAAATTATGTCCTTGATGCACCGCTAGGTGACAGACCTATTGCAGGAGCAGATGCAGACGTTATGAACATTTGGCTAGCTCAATATGATGACTACTTGATAGTTTAGTGCACCATGCTTAACGGCTTAGAATCGGGACTTCAAAGACGTTTTGAACGTCATGGACCATATGAGATGTTCCAGGAGTTGAAGTTAATATTTCAAGCAAATACCCGAGTTGAG
>NW_025267443.1:0-1478 GCF_018294505.1 Triticum aestivum | reverse complement strand
CCCCCCCCTTGGCACCCCTATATATAGTGGGGGGGGAGAGGAGGAGAACACACCAGCCCCTGGCGCCTCCACCTCCCCCCGTTACGTCTCTCCCTCGTAGTCTCGGCGAAGCCCTGCTGCTGTGACGCCCTGCATCCACCACCACGCCGTCGTGCTGCTGGATCTTCATCAACCTCTCCTTCCCCCTTGCTGGATCAAGAAGGAGGAGACGTCTCCCGTCCCGTACGTGTGTTGAACGCGGAGGTGCCGTTCGTTCGGCGCTGGTCATCGGTGATTTGGATCACGTCGAGCACGACTACATCATCACCTTGCAAGCTTCCGCACGCGATCTACAAGTGGTATGTAGATGCAAACTCTCTCCCTAGACTCGTTGCTTAGATGAACTCATAGATGGATCTTGGTGAAACCGCAGGAAAAATTTTAATTTTCTGCAACGTTCCCCAACATGCATTCGCACGGTCTAGCCTAATAAGAATGCTAACGGCCTTGCAGTTAATTAATCATTTATTTTGGGGGCAAACATAAATTTTCATGTAAGATGCGGCAAGTTTTTTGATATACCCATTTGTGTCAGCACACTTACCATGGATATAGAGCCATTCTTAAACAATGTCATCCAATTTAGAAATTTGTGTCTTAATTTATTTCACACATGGAAAATTGCATAATACAATAAGCTTTAGTGTATGACTTCAAAAAATTCACAAAAGGCTAACTTTTTGCATTTAAAAAATGTTAACTTTTTATCATTGAAAGATACTTGCTTTAGGTCCATCTCAGGTCATCTGATTGTTGTATGCATCCATCTCAGTCATCTTTGTACTTTTCCTCTTTAGGTCCACTTCTCGATCTCAGCAGTGGTCAATTCTATAGCTCTTACTACGAATGTGCCAGTGGCTTTGAAATTCAATCTCCTCACTCTCTGAATATAACATTGGATATGGTAGCACCATCTACATTATCGCAACAATCACTCAATGTTATTGTGATTGCATCCATATCAAGGTGCACAGGAGATGGGTGATAGGTGTGATGGAGAGAAGATTGTACATGAGTTATCACGGAGATTGATAGATTTGTATATAAAATTTCCTTCCTAGGGAGGTTAGCCTATATATGTAAATTCATGCCTAATACAAACACATATGATGAGGTCCTACCAATCAAGAAAACAATATATGCAACAATACAGGATACCAACTCAGCTAAATAGCATGAACATATGGATTCTTATCCAATCAGGCCATGCTTACCTCTTGGTCATCATGACCAAATCAGGAGGCATGGAGAAGAGGATGCCAGAGCCAAGCTAGTGGCTGACAACTGAGCCCGATCCCAAGGCGATGCTCAATATTGTATCCATTGTTGGCCTACACTGGCTGCAGCAAGAGGTGAAAGCACATGGAATCAAAGACGCAGATCTCAGCAAAGGGCATAGCAAGCCTGGTCTTGCTGCGGTGGGAGGTGAAAACACATGA
>NW_025267442.1:0-1478 GCF_018294505.1 Triticum aestivum | reverse complement strand
ACAAGACCACATCCACATCCTTACTACATCCAATGGTTCAACAACAGCGGCAAGGTTAAGGTAACACGTACTGTTCGTGTGCATTTTAGTATCTCTACATATGCTGATTATGTTGATTGTGATGTGGTACCCATGCAAGCATGTTCCTTATTACTTGGTAGACCATGGCAATTTGATAAAAATTCTGTACACCATGGTAGAAACAATCAGTATACTCTTGTTCATAAGGATAAAAATATTACTTTGCTTCCTATGACTCCTGATTCCATTTTGAAAGATGACATTAATAGAGCTAATAAAGCAAAACAGGAGAAAAATAAGAGTGAAAATCAGATTGTGGCAAAAGAATTTGAGCAACAAATGAAACCTAATAATAAACCATCTAGTGTTGTTTCTGAAATTAAATTGAAAAATGCATGTTTACTTGCCACAAAATCTGATATTGATGAGCTAGATTTCAACAAATCTGTTTGCTATGCTTTTGTGTGCAAAGAGGCATTATTTTCATTCGAGGACGTGCCTTCCTCTTTGCCCCTGCTGTCACTAACATTTTGCAGGAGTTCGCTGACGTCTTCCCACAAGACGTGCCACCGGGATTACCACCTATTCGAGGGATTGAGCATCAAATTGATTTAATTCCCGGTGCATCGCTACCCAACCGTGCACCATACCGTACCAATCCAGAGGAGACGAAGGAGATTATGCGTCAAGTACAGGAGCTGCTCGACAAAGGTTATATACGCGAATCTCTTAGTCCTTGTGTTGTTCCTATTATACTAGTGCCTAAAAAGGATGGTACGTCGCGTATGTGTGTTGATTGTAGAGGCATTAATAATATTACTATTCGTTATCGTCATCCTATTCCTAGGCTAGATGATATGCTTGATGAATTGAGTGGCTCTACAATCTTCTCCAAAGTTGATTTGCGTAGTGGATACCATCAAATTCGTATGAAATTGGGAGATGAATGGAAAACTGCATGTAAAACTAAGTTTGGTTTATATGAGTGGTTAGTCATGCCTTTTGGGTTAACTAATGCACCTAGTACTTTCATGAGACTAATGAACGAAGTTTTACGTGCTTTCATTGGACGATTTGTGGTAGTCTATTTTGATGATATACTGATTTATAGCAAATCTTTGGAAGAACATTTGGAACATTTACGTGCTGTTTCTATTGCTCTACGTGATGCACGTTTGTTTGGTAACCTTGGGAAGTGCACCTTTTGCACCGACCGAGTATCTTTTCTTGGCTATGTTGTTACTCCACAGGGAATTGAAGTTGATAAAGCCAAGATTGAAGCTATTGAGAGTTGGCCGCAGCCCAAAACGGTCACACAAGTGCGGAGTTTTCTTGGACTCGCTGGTTTCTATAGGCGTTTTGTGAGAGATTTTAGCACCATTGCTGCACCTCTCAACGAGCTTACAAAGAAGGATGTGCCTTTTGTTTGGGGTACCGCACAGGAAGAAGCCTTCACG
>NW_025267441.1:0-1478 GCF_018294505.1 Triticum aestivum | reverse complement strand
AAAAAATAGATGCAAAAAGAAATGGACAAGATTTAACATTCAAAAGATATTACAGTATAGATGAGGCCTTACTTTGGGCAAGGAAGGTATTAGGACCAGATTATTATATTGACCCAAAGGCCAAAGACTATATCCAAATGAAAAGAGGCATACCTGCTTCACCAACTCCCACAAAGGGGGAGGCATCAAGCTCAAAAATTATAAAGAAGGAAGAATCCCCAAAATATAAGACATATCAAGAATGCCTTCTAAAGGGGCTTGACCCTTTAGACAGTGAATACATAGATCAAGAAATGGATAAAAGGTTTGAAGAATTTTCAAAGATAATAAAGAAAGAATTAAAGGAGGAAATATTAAAAGAATTAAGGCAAGAAATGGATGAAAAATTTGAGGAAATAAAGAAAGAATATGATGAAAAATATGATTTCAATCTGATAAATGATGATGATCATATGGACATAGCAGGGCATGGGCAGCGGCCAGAATAAAGCCCAAACTGCATATTTTGATATTGCTATCAATTATTCGGGCGCGGAGGACCTATACCCGACCCGAATATTGATAGAAATTCCCATAATAGATCCTTTAAATATTGATAAGGTATTATCAATTATATGGGCAGGGAGGACCCCCCTGTAAAAAAAATCTATATATATAAATTAAATTAAGCAATGTCTAACATTTAAGCAAGTTAAATTAAATTTAAATTAAATGAATAAGCAGTGGTGAATATTTAAGCAGCCTTGGCATGTATGTACGCATACACTGACACAAGGATTCCTAAAGAAGAGCTATCTATCTGAAGGCATGAAGAAGTGCATCGCTGGCAAGCGAAGAAGAAAAGAAGAGCCAGCCAATTATTCACCGAGAGACAATGCCACGTGAAGAAAGCAAAGATTCCTCAAGATTGAAGCTTGTCGGCACTCTCTCACACTTTTCTATATTATTAGAAGGACACGCGTGTACTCTAGTAAGACACGTATGCATGCTACCGTGTGTAAAATAAGTGAAGGAAGGCTCCCGAAGGCCACCTTGCAGCCACCCCTCACGGCTATAAAAGGAGACGCTGGGCTCAACAACAAGGACACACAAGAGACGGGAGAGCACGGAGCACTCAAAGCATCGAGACTCTCCACCAGAGTACCACTTCCTTTGTAGTCTAGCCACCACCATCACTAGTAGAATAGCCAAGAAGGCGATTAGTTCGCCAAGAGTTTGAAGGTAATTTCCTAGTTGTGTGTAATCCCTTCGGGGCCTCCCGAAAGGGAAAACCATATGTAAATTATGTTGTTGAAATGATGTAGTTTCTTGGTTTCACTTAGTGCTTTTATTTATGAATTTATGGGACGAGTTCTTATGCTAGGGATCCTATAGGAGAAACCTCTGCGTGTGTAGTTCTCTGTGTAGCCAGAGTGGCGTTTGAATGAGAACCTTGTGGCCGTAGAGAAGTGTTCCCTTCGGGTGGAACTGCCTGGGAA
>NW_025267440.1:841-1478 GCF_018294505.1 Triticum aestivum | reverse complement strand
CGCCGTCCGTACTTCATCGCCCTTTCTCCCCTCCCCTATCGAAACCCTAGACTGCTCATCCACCGGTGTACCATAGCCCATTCACTGCCAGCGGCGTCCACCTCACCGGATCTGCTTCTGCGGCTGCATCTACCCCTCCCACCTCCCCTAGAAACAAGTAGACTGCTCATCCACCACTGTACCACAGCCCATTCAGTGCCGGCCTTGTCCACGGCGCCGGATCTGCTTCGCCGGTACTCTCGTCAACCGCCGCGCGTCTGCAGTGGCTCATTATTACTCCCCACCGGAGACGCTTCATCCACACCCCCCGGAGCCGCCCCACCGACGCCCCCGTTGACGGCCTCTGATCCTCTTCGCCGACACCTTCCTCAACCCTACCAGAGCCGCTTCGCCGACACCTTCCTCAACCCTACCGGAGCCGCTTCGCCGACACCATCGTCAACCCTACCGGAGTAGCTTCGCCTATACCATTCTCAACCCTATCGGGGCCGCTTTGCCAACTCACAAGTCCACGGCCTCAGATCCGCTTCCTCGCACCCTCATCCAACCTACCGGAGCAGCTTCTGACGCCCCGTCCACGGCCGCAGATCCGCATCGTCGACACCACCCTTAACCCAACCACCGGAGTAGCTTCTGA
>NW_025267440.1:0-831 GCF_018294505.1 Triticum aestivum | reverse complement strand
AGATCCGCATCGTCGACACCATCCTTAACCCAACCACCGGAGCAGATTCTGACGCCCCGTCCACGGCCGCAGATCCGCGTCGTCGACACCATCCTTAACCCAACCATCGGAGCAGCTTCACCTATGCCCTCGTCCACGGCCACAGATCCGCTTCGCCCACACCATAGTCCACCCTACAGGAGCCGCTCCATAAACACCCTACTCGACGGTTCTAGATCTCCTTACCGGACCCCGACAGCCAGCGCAGCATCATCACCCTTGATGTTTCTAACATGATTCCCACCGTCTGGAGAGATGCCAAGCACCCGCCACGGCCTAGGTACTTGTCACCTTTAAACCCGACCAGCATCACCTGCCCGATGTACTTCAAATATACTAACCGGTCGCTGTTACCTGTTATGCAGCTGGCAAAAACTACAAGGACGATGTTTCTTCTGGATCTAACAGCTTGGCCAACCAAGATCCTGGACTGAGGCATTGCTATGATCTTGTAAGCGCGTCTCTCTCTCTTGTATTGTTCTGTGCCTGCCAGCGTGCTTTGCTAGGATTTTCGACCAGTAATCCCTTTGTGCAGACAATGATTTCTACTACTGGCTGCTAAATTAGATATGTAGATGTCATACATGATACTACCTCATACCTCCGTTCCTAAATATAAGTCTTTCTAGAGATTCCACTATAGGCTACATACGGAGCAAAATGAGTGAATCTACACTCGAAAATGCATCTATATACATCTGTATGTGGTCCATACTGGAATCTCTACAAAGACATATATTTAGGAACAGGGGCAGTACATTACACAAAATCGTAGGTGGCATGTAGGAATTC
>NW_025267439.1:0-1478 GCF_018294505.1 Triticum aestivum | reverse complement strand
CCCCTCGCCGCCCCTCCCGACCCCGCCGGACCCCGCCACCCCCGGAGCCCCGCCGGAGCCTCGCCGGCGAAGACCACCGGAGGTAGCCGCTGCCCCGCTCCGTTCCGATCCGGTTTATTAAAAAAAACAAACTAGATTGGTTTTATTTTTCGGTTTTCTTATTTAACAAACGTTCACCGAACCGTTCGTTTCAATGAACGCGTTCGTTGGATTGGTTCTGTTAACGAACGTCCGTTATTTAAACCGTTCGTCGTTTTTCTTTCAATGGGATTTAATCCGTTATTTTTCTGATTCGATTTCCGATCCAATTTTCAAATCTGTTTTATTTCTTGCTCGTTTATCGGAATCAGGTGATTCAAACGCCTGGAGTTTCGTAACGAAACCGCCATTCCGACTAACCAACTTTCACAGAGTTTTGCTACTGTGAAATTTTGACCTAATTTCAGTTTTCTAAACCGAGTCGTTCTCTCTCGAGTTCCGACTTTCGATGTCTTATTTGATTCGATTCTTTTGCAACCAGGGTTCTTAAGTTGAACTCTCTGGTTAGATCTTTTATTCGAGATTTCCCTGTGCATTAGATGAGTACTTATTGCATGCTTGTTGTTTGTCTGCGTTAGATCACCCGGAGTGCGCCGCTTGTTACTTCGAATCTCTAGGCCACGCGGATCATCAGCAAGGCAAGTAACACTTGATCATATCTTTCCTACTACCCAGTTTTATTGCATTAGATCAAACCCTCAAACACTTGCATGGTTTAGGACCTAAATTAAATTGTGGGATTGGGAAGTAGAATTGAGGTAGTACCTATTACCTGTTTATTATCAAACCCTTGGGAGTTACTTCTACGTTTGCTTATTATGCCATGCTATGCTAGTAGACGTGGATTGGGTTTTGAGAGTATCCATGACAGATGTGAGATTGTTAATTAATGGTTTACTTAAGGTGGCAACTTAAACACACATCTGGGTGGATTGAGGCACCTGGTTATTCTAGGATTGCCCGTCTAGGCACCTGGGTAATCCAGGACTTGCCTGTTTTATTTTGGACCGCCACCCAGGCTCAAAGGGATCATAAGATTTTTCATGCTAGAAACTTCCGTGTGCAGCCACATGCTACTATGGGCTCTAGCATAGTTGACTAAGTTGTGCGAACTCTTACGGGGTGGACTAGCAGATGTAGGGGATGTAGGTGTACCGGTTTACCCCACATGTAAGGTGCTAGTGCTTCTGAAAGACTATGTCTCGGTCATCCGTTTCTCAAACACCATGTAGTGCGAGAAAACAAACGGAGGCGATCGAGTCATGTGGGGAAAAGTGCGCAAACCTCTGCAGAGTAACAAACTAATCATGATTAGCCGTGTCCCCGGTTATGGACAACTTGAGTATCTAGTACTTGAATATCATTGTGAATCTCAACATGTTACCTCTAATAAAAGCTATTGGGTTTTTAATGAGTACTTTTAATTGGGATTGAGGATG
>NW_025267438.1:0-1478 GCF_018294505.1 Triticum aestivum | reverse complement strand
GGCCAAGCCCCGCCGGAGCCCGCCCCGACGAGGTACTGCCTCGCCTCGTTCGTTGCCGGTTTTCTTTAAAAAACCATTTGTTTAAAAAAACCCTAGATCGGTTTTTTTTCGGTTTTATTATTTTTCGAGCGTTCACCGAACTGTTCGTTTTAACGAACGCGTTCGTCGGTTTTTCTCTGTTAACGAACGTCCGTTCTTTAACCGTTTGTCCGCTTTTCTCTTTCGTCGGATTTTTCTGCGATTATCTCAGATTCAATTTCTGATCGAATCTTTGTTTCTGTTTAACTTCTCGCTCGTTTATCGGAATCAGGCGATTCAAGCGCCTAGAGTTTCGTCTCGAAATTCTCTTTCCGTTTAACCTACTCAAACAAGTTTTTGCTACAGTAAAATTTGACCTAGGTCCAGATTAGTAAACGAAGCTTGTTTCTTTCGCAGTTTGGCTTTCGTTGTTTCTTTAGAGTTGATTCTTTTTGCAAACCGGAGTTCTTAAGTTGAACTTTCTGGTTGGATCTTTCATTCGAGTTTTACCTGTGCATTAGATGAGTACTGATTGTATGCTTGTTTGTTTGCGATAGAGTACCCGGAGTGTGCCGCTTGTTACTTCGAATCGCTAGGTTTTGCGGATCATCAGCAAGGCAAGTAATACTTTGATCATACTTTCCAATCCCAGTTTTTATTGCATTAGATCTATTCCTCAAACATTGCATGATTAGGATCTAATTAAATTGTGGGTATTGGGAAGTAGTTGAGGTAGTACCTATTACCTGTTTTATTATCAAACCCTTGGGAGTTACTTCTACGCTTGCTACTATATTGCCATGCTATGCTCGTAGACGTGGATTGGGTTTGAGAGATTTCCATGACGGATGTGAGATTGTTAATTAATGGTTTACTTAAGGTGGCAACTAAAATTCACATCTGGGTGGATTGAGGTACCTGGGTATTCCAGGATTGCCTGTTTTTCTTTTGGACCGCCACCCAGGTTCAAAGGGATCATGAGATTATTCATGCTAGAAACTTCCGTGCGCAGCCGCAAGCTATTATGGGCTCTAGCATAGTTGACTAAGTTGTGTGAACTCTTACAGTGGTAGACTAGCAGATGTAGGGGAAAGTAGGTGTAACGGTCTACCCATACGTAAGGTGCAAACACTTCTGAAAGACTGTGTCTCGGTCATCCGTTACTCAAACACCATGTAGTGCGAGTAATCCAACGGAGGAGATCGAGTCTTGTGGGGAAAAGTGCACAAACCTCTGCAGAGTGTACAAACTAATCATGTTAGCCGTGTCCCCGGTTATGGACAACTTGAGTATCTAGTACTTGGATTATCATGTGAATCTCATCACCATGTTACTTTTAATTAATTTTGTTGGGTTAATGATGATTTCTTAATTGGGATTGAGATGCTGTCAACCATCTCAATGTTTCACAACCACCATGATAGTTAAATAAAATTTATTCCTTTGAAGTAGGATAAAAA
>NW_025267437.1:0-1478 GCF_018294505.1 Triticum aestivum | reverse complement strand
GGGGGGGGGTCTATTAAGAATCATACAATCTTTGGGGTCTGTGTTGTTTCCGTCATCTTTCAAGTCTTGATTTCTTGTATTATCATCATTTTATTGCTAGTCCACTAAAATGACAGGTAGTTTTGTTCGCAAATATGTCATATGATCCTATATAGTAATCAGAGTTAGTTAGTTTTGAGATAGTGATACGACATAATAAGTATAATGATACAGAACAAAAAAATACCTGTATAGGAGTATCAGACAACATATCTCCGATGAAGTACTCCATAAAATTTATATTAGTTTACAAGAGGGAGTATTTCATAAAATTTACCATTCACGCACCACAAGATGACCCACAGGATTACAAAACATAGAATATATTCAGTTTTATTTAATTTTTATAGATATTTATACAAAACTTTTTAAACCATCATCTGATCATGACTATAACAAGCCGTGATGATTAAAAAAAATGGCACCCAAAATCGAACATGCCCTATAAAAGAAAAGTATTTTTCTAGAAGATGAAAGAAAATTGGTTTGGACAACACCAGTCACTCACAATTCTTCTCTGGACACTGCTAGTATATACTGTAGTTGTACTAAAAAAGTCAGTCATTCCACCGCCCCTGTCTTTTCTCCTTCCTTCCCTAATCTTCCATGGTCGCAAGATCCCTCCCTCCACAGCCGGCGCTCCCTGTAAGGCCGCCCCTCCCCTTCGTCACCCACGCCGACGGACGTGCATGCCCCTGCTCCACCTCACTCCTTCGAATTCGGCCGTCGAAGTGCTCGAGGAGGCGGTCGAGCTTGGCATGCTCGCCAGCGACGCCGGCCCCTTACCGCACACGCCGGACTGCCGACCTCTCAGGCGGGCGGCGCACGCCGACCCCAGGAAGAGAGAAGCGAAGATTTTGTGCCGGCTTCTTGCTCGGCTGGGGATTTGAAGAGGACGGCCGTGGCCATGGCCTTGGAGGAGGTGGAAGTTCCCGTCCCCACGGAGAAGCTGTCCACGGATCCAAATCTGTAAGTAGAAAGAAAAGAACCTGATCTTGGATTTCTTCACTTGCGTTATTCAGAGTCATCCTAATCCACCATACGTTCCCTTATTCAACTGGATGACCGCAGAGACGGGGGAAGGCGAGGTGGTGTTGTGCTGGCGGCCACCGGGAGCTTCAACCTTCCCACCTACATGCAGAGGCATGTTTGGTAAGCCGCAACACCTGTTAAATCTGTTTAGCAACTATGAAGTGTTGTTTTAATATTAGAACAGGCTGAGAATCAGAACAAACAGATTACATATTACCCCATCTCTTGTTTCATACGTACAGAGCTTGCGAAGGATGAGTTGCAGCAGCGAGGGTAGTCGGTGCTGGGATGTTACTGCCTTACTGGATACATGTCCCTGGTGAACCAATGCTAACAAGAAGAAGGTACTATGCGGAACTGGAAATGTGTATGGGTTTGTGTTAACACCACATTCTCATGACCGAATT
>NW_025267436.1:0-1478 GCF_018294505.1 Triticum aestivum | reverse complement strand
TCACTAGTTTTATTAATGACGTACTCTGTCCTTTCAAATATATTAGGACAACGAGCAAGCGAGTCACGTTTGAGTTTATTTGATCGCTACATCAAGTCATGTTGCTTAGCTGCCATTTCGTCGACTAATAGAGGGAAATTAATTACACAAGGATGAATGCGTGTATTCCAAAATTTACTATGATGATTGAAATAATTATCCAATGAATTATCACCACAAATTCATTACTCTACATGGATCGTCTGTTGTGGACATCAAGGTAATCCATTATGCTCGAGAAATGAAGAACCATATCAAAATGCAAAATCCCCGTGATGCAGATGTAACATCAATACTCTCGTCCTAAAATCGTCCGTCGTGGAATAAGAATCTAATCTCCAATGTTGGTACATACTAATTTAGCTTGCAACAAGTTATTGCATTTAGTTCGCTTGACTTGATATGGGGAAGCAAGTCTATTTACGTGTTGATTTGGTCAGGGTTTCTCGGTCATCATCATCATTGATATAGGGTTCGTGGAAGCACATGTACGAATAAATATAAAAATGGCGACATTTGATAGATCATTATATGTATGCCATCACATGTAATTTGAGACCTAAAGTTCATATCCACACCAGAGAGAACAGGGTGACACGTTTCCAACGTATCTATATTCATATATTGTTATATGCTATCAATATTTAATACTTCATATGCTTTATATGCAACTTTAAATTATTTTGGGAACAAACCTATATTTAGTAGTTGGAGTGCACTTTCTATATTTTAATCAACAACATAATCATTTTCATCATGGTCTGAACTCAGGGAATTTTTTAATCAAAGCGACAATCTATATTTGATAATAAGTAAGTAACATCAAAATGTGTAAACAAAAATCACTATTGATTTTCAAGGAATAATGTTTTTATGTAATACCAATCAATACTCCTATTTCTTATCATGTCCCCAATCAATCGAGGATTTGTCATATTCAACATTTTATCATACACAACCTAGAGTTTCAGTCAAACAATTAATATTTATGATGAACCTTTTCAACTACTTAGCACTTTGTTCAATGATGAACTTACAAGAAGTGGTCTTAGCACTTATGATGGCAAATAGAATGATGCTGGGGATTTATAAGAAGACAAAAATAAGAACGACTGTCATCAATGCGGTTGATCATTAGCAATTGAGGGTCCTTACAATCGGTATTACTATGAGGATTACATGGATTGTCGTGAAACAGATACACTAGAACCATAAGTGTATGAAAGCTCTCCTAATGTTACTAACTTGGTGCGGATCAAACTTGCTTACTCATGACGACATCAAGCATTTGAGAAAGCTCGTCGACGGAATATACGAGCCAATTTATGTAATGTAAAAAATCCTACTAGCATATGAAATGAATAATATGAAAACTCTATATTTGAAATACATGGTGCTACTTTGAAGTACAAGTGTGTATAAAGGATAGTATAGTGTGC
>NW_025267435.1:0-1478 GCF_018294505.1 Triticum aestivum | reverse complement strand
TACCATCGTTCCTATAGCACATGTGCCCACGTCGTGCAAAAAAATTCATGATTTTATCGCGCTCCGACTATTATTAATATTGACGCCGCATCGTTACCGCAGAATGTCTACTACCGTGTCATCACCGTCCGTGAGGGGGGCCACACCCCGGAGACGCGTCCCGCCTCTTCGGACATGCCACCACACGACCCCGCATGTATGAGGGCCCGGTGCGACGCTCCGGTGGCATTGCTACCCCCAGTGCCCCCGTCCCGCCTAACCCTATAGCGTTTGACCACGGGATCTAGCCCTTTGACTTTGCACGGACGAGCTTTGACCAGTGGACCTCCCCACCCGATTGTGTTAGGTCAGCCCATAGGAACACTTTGGAGCGACATCCGGGCCAGACCCACAGCAAGATCCCCTCCGTGTAGACCCGACGCGTTCGTTTCCCCCCTCCAGGTGCCGGTGGCGGCGCCGTCCGTGAGGGGGGGCACACCCCGGACACGCGTGCCGGGCGTTTGCAACCGCCACAACACTTACAGACTTGTGAGAGGCCGCCTACGCAAGATTTGGCGGCATGCTAGCCCCCGGAGGCCGCCAGCCACAGCCGTAGACGCGCGAAGGGCAATCCGCGTAGAGGGAATTTTTCGGATACTTCTCCATCACTAAAAATTATGAAAAATTACCATCGTTCCTATAGCACATGTGCCCATGTCCTGCAAAAAAACTCATGATTTTATCGCGCACTGAGTATTTAGTAATATTGACGCTGCATCGTTACCGCAGAACGTCTACTACCGTGTCATCCCCGTCCGTGAGGGGGGGCCATGCCCCGGAGACGCGTCCCGCCTATTCGGACATGTGACCACACCACCCCGCACGTATGAGGGCCCTGTGCGACGCTGCGGTGGCATTGCCACCCCCTAGTGCCCCCGTCCCGCCTAACCCTGTAGCGTTTGACCACGGGATCTAGCCCTTTGACTTTGCACGGACGGGCTTTGACCAGTGGACATCCCCACCCGGTTGTGTTAGGTCAGCCGATAGGAACACTTTGGAGCAACATCCGGGCCAGACCCACAGCAAGATCCCCTCCGTGTAGACCCGACGCGTCCGTTTACCCCCTCCAGGTGCCGGCAGCGGCGTCGTCCGTGAGGGGGGGGGCACACCACGGGCACGCGTGCCAGGCGTTTGCAATCGCCACAACACTTCCAGACTTGTGAGAGGCCGCCTACGCAAGATTTGGCGGCATGCTAGCCCCCGGAGGCCACCGGCCACAGCCGTAGACGCGCGAAGGTCAATCCGCATAGAGGGAATTTTTCGGATACGTCTCCATCACCAAAAATTATGAAAAAATACCATCGTTCCTATAGCACATGTGCCCACGTCGTGCAAAAAAACTCATGATTTTATCGTGCACCGAGTATTTAGTAATATTGAAGCCGCATCGTTACCGCAGAACGTCTACTACCGTGTCATCGCCGTCCGTGAGGGGGGGG
>NW_025267434.1:0-1478 GCF_018294505.1 Triticum aestivum | reverse complement strand
TACCATCGTTCCTATAGCACATGTGCCCACGTCGTGCAAAAAAATTCATGATTTTATCGCGCTCCGACTATTATTAATATTGACGCCGCATCGTTACCGCAGAATGTCTACTACCGTGTCATCACCGTCCGTGAGGGGGGCCACACCCCGGAGACGCGTCCCGCCTCTTCGGACATGCCACCACACGACCCCGCATGTATGAGGGCCCGGTGCGACGCTCCGGTGGCATTGCTACCCCCAGTGCCCCCGTCCCGCCTAACCCTATAGCGTTTGACCACGGGATCTAGCCCTTTGACTTTGCACGGACGAGCTTTGACCAGTGGACCTCCCCACCCGATTGTGTTAGGTCAGCCCATAGGAACACTTTGGAGCGACATCCGGGCCAGACCCACAGCAAGATCCCCTCCGTGTAGACCCGACGCGTTCGTTTCCCCCCTCCAGGTGCCGGTGGCGGCGCCGTCCGTGAGGGGGGGCACACCCCGGACACGCGTGCCGGGCGTTTGCAACCGCCACAACACTTACAGACTTGTGAGAGGCCGCCTACGCAAGATTTGGCGGCATGCTAGCCCCCGGAGGCCGCCAGCCACAGCCGTAGACGCGCGAAGGGCAATCCGCGTAGAGGGAATTTTTCGGATACTTCTCCATCACTAAAAATTATGAAAAATTACCATCGTTCCTATAGCACATGTGCCCATGTCCTGCAAAAAAACTCATGATTTTATCGCGCACTGAGTATTTAGTAATATTGACGCCGCATCGTTACCGCAGAACGTCTACTACCGTGTCATCCCCGTCCGTGAGGGGGGGCCATGCCCCGGACACGCGTCCCGCCTATTCGGACATGTGACCACACCACCCCGCACGTATGAGGGCCCTGTGCGACGCTGCGGTGGCATTGCCACCCCCTAGTGCCCCCGTCCCGCCTAACCCTGTAGCGTTTGACCACGGGATCTAGCCCTTTGACTTTGCACGGACGGGCTTTGACCAGTGGACATCCCCACCCGGTTGTGTTAGGTCAGCCGATAGGAACACTTTGGAGCAACATCCGGGCCAGACCCACAGCAAGATCCCCTCCGTGTAGACCCGACGCGTCCGTTTACCCCCTCCAGGTGCCGGCAGCGGCGTCGTCCGTGAGGGGGGGGGCACACCACGGGCACGCGTGCCAGGCGTTTGCAATCGCCACAACACTTCCAGACTTGTGAGAGGCCGCCTACGCAAGATTTGGCGGCATGCTAGCCCCCGGAGGCCACCGGCCACAGCCGTAGACGCGCGAAGGTCAATCCGCATAGAGGGAATTTTTCGGATACGTCTCCATCACCAAAAATTATGAAAAAATACCATCGTTCCTATAGCACATGTGCCCACGTCGTGCAAAAAAACTCATGATTTTATCGTGCACCGAGTATTTAGTAATATTGAAGCCGCATCGTTACCGCAGAACGTCTACTACCGTGTCATCGCCGTCCGTGAGGGGGGGG
>NW_025267433.1:0-1478 GCF_018294505.1 Triticum aestivum | reverse complement strand
CCGAGTCAAAGTGGCCCAGTGGTCAGCACGGGTATTGAAGAGCTCTAACCTCAAGGCCCGATTTTCACGGTCCTTATCCTCGAGCATCTCAGCAGTGGTGCGAGTCCGTGAATCCTCCTGAGTGGAGTCAGCATAGATAGCCTGGAGATACCCTTGTGCTCCCGGAAGTGATCCTGGCATATACCGGAAATCAGAGTCCCGAAATAAACCAGATCTGACTCGCATAATGGTCATCATAGAGTAGGCGGCGTCCTGCACAGCCATCTCAATAGTAACCCCGAGTCCATAGGAACAGTGAAGAGGCTCGGTGGATCCAGGATAAGATGGAAATATCCTGACAGTGCAGAGATACTGGCTTTGATTGAAGTCCCGGAATTGCTCTTCGACCGTGTACTCAGGATACCAGCGGTATCCAGCCTCAGTCATTACCCTGACCAACTTAGCAGTATGGCCGGGTACATCTAGGCATCGAGTCAGGCGAACCACTTGATTATGATCGCGAGTGGCCATCTGAAAGCACAATCATAATGCAAAGGCATTAGAATTTCTAGCAAAATTTCGGCAGCATAACAGCTGTAAATGCTCAAAAAGGATTTTGAGACATTTGACAAAGGATTTCGTACACACTCAACATCACCATATCAAAGTTCTGAAACCATTCTAACAACATAATGTGGTAGTAGAACTGAACTAGGCTTGTATCCATCAAACTTATAAGGTACTACTGATTAGTAACTCGTGATCCTGATAGAGAGAACAGATCCTAATTCCTTAACCCCCGGTGGAAGAATGGACTGACTCAAATCAGAATGTCATAAGATAGAGGAGTAAAAAGAGCCTTACGTTCCATCCCACAAATAATTCCCCTACATATAACTAAAGAATTTCTAGACTCAACATCGACCAGTTTGGCTTGGAGAACCTACAGGCAGTCCGGCTCTGATGCCAACGCTGTCAGGACCCCGACTCGATGTCACATCGATCTAGCTGGTAACACCTCATATCACTTTGCGGCCTCACGCACGGTATCCCCACGGGTGTCGTCTTACCTTTTTCCCGGGACCGTTTGCGCCTTTTGGCTCACGTATATGATAGTGTCGCTAGCATCCATATGATAAGGAGCCCGGGCTGACATGACTAGTCGTAAACCCAAAGCGGCACAGACTTACAGGGACAGGCATCCATGACCCAGCTTCGAACGTGTCGGTCATCAGCAAGTGGGTCCGGGCTGTAGCACTGGGCTAGCAGGACTCCGGTAAACCGGGCTGTAGCGGGCTAACAGGACTCCGGTACTCAAAGCGTGACATTTCCCCGAAGGGACAGACACAGGAACGAAGAAGGACACATGCCGGCCAGCCTAAGTGTTCCAGAGCAGTAGCAAGCTACCATGGCTCAGCGGTAACACTAGGAGACATTTCCCGGTAAGAGAGGCTACTAAAGATAAACAACTAGATAGTCAGATCCCACACATACCAAGC
>NW_025267432.1:0-1479 GCF_018294505.1 Triticum aestivum | reverse complement strand
TGAGTGGCTCTACAATATTCTCCAAAGTTGATTTGCGTAGTGGCTACCATCAAATTCGTATGAAATTGGGAGATGAATGGAAAATAGCATTTAAAACTAAGTTTGGATTATATGAGTGGTTAGTCATGCCTTTTGGGTTAACTAATGCACCTAGTACTTTCATGAGATTAATGAACGAAGTTTTACGTGCTTTCATTGGACGATTTGTGGTAGTTTACTTTGATGACATATTGATTTATAGCAGATCTTTGGAAGAACATTTGGAACATTTACGTGCTGTTTTTATTGCTCTACGTGATGCACGTTTGTTTGGTAACCTTGGGAAGTGCACCTTTTGCACCGACCGAGTATCTTTTCTTGGCTATGTTGTTACTCCACAGGAAATTGAAGTTGATAAAGCCAAGATTGAAGCTATTGAGAGTTGGCCGCAGCCCAAAACGGTCACACAAGTGAGGAGTTTTCTTGGCCTTGCTGGATTCTATAGGCGTTTTGTGAGAGATTTCAGCACCATTGCTGCACCTCTCAATGAGCTTACAAAGAAAGATGTGCCTTTTCTTTGGGGTACCGCACAGGAAGAAGCCTTCACGGTATTGAAAGATAAGTTGACACATGCTCCTTTACTCCAACTTCCTGATTTTAATAAGACTTTTGAGCTTGAATGTGATGCTAGTGGAATTGGATTAGGAGGTGTGTTATTACAAGATGGCAAACCTGTTGCATACTTTTCTGAAAAATTGAGTGGGCCTAGTCTGAATTATTCTACTTACGATAAAGAATTATATGCTCTTGTTCGGACTTTAGAAACATGGCAACATTATTGATAGAGGCGAGGGTCCCGATCTTTCGATGAGATCATAACTATTGATTTGGTGGAGACGACTTTGACGATCCGACTACAAACGTGCATGACATTGCGCCTTAGCAATCGCTAAACCAATCTCCTGAGGTTACTGACGATGCTGGAAGCATGGTCAGCCTGACCACGAAGGTCTATTCCTGCAAGCAATCGAAGAACGAGCAAGAATATGATAAAGCAATCTGAATATTGCAAATATATATGAAGTATTGATAATGGTGCGGATCCAGAAGTGGTCTTGGTCTGGTCGTTGGACACAAACGAAGTACACGAAGTTGCAATGGCTAACTTTTAGCTAAACAAATCCCAAGGAAAAAGCTACTAGATGGATCTACTTATATAGGAGCAAGGGGTGGCGGCCAAGGAGGTGGGAGGACGTCCCAAGGCAGCCTAAAACTAACCCTAGGTCGTACAAGGCTCATGGGCCCAAGTGGAGGTGATGCAACACCTTTGGGCTTGTAGTTTGACTCGGACTCTGCTGCAACGTCAGATTGTTTCATCTGTAACTCGATGCTCCGGACGAATTTGAAGGTGAATCCAATTGTGATGGAAAGATCACGAAATCTAGTTTCCAACAAAAAAAGAATCACCCAATTCGGAGTCTGTATGAAAAAGTTGTTGGC
>NW_025267431.1:0-1479 GCF_018294505.1 Triticum aestivum | reverse complement strand
CGATGACACGGTAGTAGACGTTCTGCGGTAACGATGCGGTGTCAATATTACTAAATACATGGAGCGCGATAAAATCATGAGTTTTTTTGCACGACGTGGGCACATGTGCTATAGGAACGATGGTATTTTTTCATAATTTTTGGTGATGGAGAAGTATCCGAAAAATTCCCTCTACGCGGATTGCCCTTCGCGCGTCTACGGCTGTGGCCGGCGGCCTCCGGGGGCTAGCATCCCGCCAAATTTTGTGCCGACGGCCTCTCACAAGTCTGGAAGTGTTGTGGCGGTGGCACGCGTGTCCGGGGTGTGCCCCCCTCACGGACGGCGCTGCCGCCGGCACCTGGACGGGGGAAACGGACGCGTGGGGTCTACACGGAGGGGATCTTGCCGTGGGTCTGCCCTGGATGTTGCTCCAAAGTGTTCCTATGGGCTGACCTAACACAACCGGGTGGGGAGGTCCACTGGTCAAAGCCCGTCCGTGCAAAGTCAAAGGGGTAGATCCCGTGGTCAAACGCTACAGGGTTAGGCGGGACGGGGGCACTTGGGGGTAGCAATGCCACCGGAGCGTCGCACCGGGCCCTCATACATGCGGGGTGGTGTGGTGGCATGTCCGAAGAGGCGGGACGCGTCTCCGGGGCGTGGCCCCCCTCACGAACGGCGATGACACGGTAGTAGACGTTCTGCGGTAACGATGCGGCATCAATATTACTAAATACTCGGAGCGCGATAAAATCATGAGTTTTTTTGCACGACGTGGGCACATGTGCTATAGGAACAATGGTATTTTTTCATAATTTTTGGTGATGGAGAAGTATCCGAAATATTCCCTCTACGCGGATTGCCCTTCGCGCGTCTACGGCTGTGGCCGGCGGCCTCCGGGGGCTAGCATGCCGCCAAATCTTGCGCCGGTGGCCTCTCACAAGTCTGGAAGTGTTGTGGCGGTTGCAAACGCATGGCACGCGTGTTCGGGGTGTGCCCCCCTCACGGACGGCGCTGCCGCCGGCACCTGGAGGGGGGAAACGGACGCGTGGGGTCTACACGGAGGGGATCTTGCTGTGGGTCTGGCCCGGATGTTGCTCCAAAGTGTTCCTATGGGCTGAACTAACACAACCGGGTGGGGAGGTCCACTAGTCAAAGCCCGTCCATGCAAAGTCAAAGGGGTAGATCCCGTGGTCAAACGCTACAGGGTTAGGCGGGACGGGGGCACTGGGGGGTTGCAATGCCACCGAAGCGTCGCACCGGGCCCTCATACATGCGGGGTGGTGTGGTGGCATGTCCGAAGAGGCAGGACGCGTCTCCGGGGTGTGGCCCCCCTCACGGACGGCGATGACACGGTAGTAGACGTTCTGCGGTAACGATGCGGCGTCAATATTACTAAATACTCGGAGCGCGATAAAATCATGAGTTTTTTTGCACGACGTGGGCACATGTGCTATAGGAACGATGGTATTTTTTCATAATTTTTGGTGATGGAGAAGTATC
>NW_025267430.1:0-1479 GCF_018294505.1 Triticum aestivum | reverse complement strand
GGTGTGCCCCCCCCCCTCACGGACGGCGCCACCGCCGGCAACTGGAGGGGGGAAACGGACGCGTCGGGTCTACACAGAGGGGATCTTGCTGTGGGTCTGGCCCGGATGTTTCTCCAAAGTGTTCCTATGGGCTGACCTAACACAACCGGGTGGGGAGGTCCACTGGTCAAAGCACGTCCGTGCAAAGAAAAAGTGCTAGATCCCGTGGTCAAACGCTACAGGGTTAGGCGGGACGGGGGCACTGGGGGGGTAGCAATGCCACTGGAGCGTCGCACCGGGCCCTCATACGTGCGGGGTGGTGTGGTCGCAGGTCCGAAGAGGCGGGACGCGTCTCCGGGGCGTGGCCCCCCTCACGGACGGCGATGACACGGTAGTAGACGTTCTGCGGTAACGATGCGGCGTCAATATTACTAAATACTCGGAGGGCGATAAAATAATGAGTTTTTTTGCACGACGTGGGCACATGTGCTATAGGAATGATGGTATTTTTTCATAATTTTTGGTGATGGAGAAGTATCCGAAAACTTCCCTCGACGCGGATTGCTCTTCGCGCGTCTACGGCTGTGGCCGGCGGCCTCCGGGGGCTAGCATGCCGCTAAATCTTGCGTAGGCGGCCTCTCACAAGGTTGTAAGTGTTGTGGTGGTTGCAAACGCCCGGCACGCTTGTCCGGGGTGTGCCCCCCTCACGGATGGCGCCGCTGCCGGCATCTGGAGGGGGTAAACGGACGCATCGGGTTTACACGGAGGGGATCTTGCCGTGGGTCTGGCCCGGATGTCTCTCCAAAGTGTTCCTATGGGCTGACCTAACACAACCGGGTGGGGAGGTCCACTGGTCAATGCCCGTCCATGCAAAGTCAAAGGGGTAGATCCCGTGGTTAAACGCGACAGGGTTAGGCGGGACGGGGGCACTGGGGGGTAGCAATGCCACCGGAGCGTTGCATCGGGCCCTCATACATGCGGGGTGGTATGGTGGCATGTCCGAAGAGGCGGGACGCGTCTCCGGGGCGTGGCCCCCCCCTCACGGACGGCGATGACACGGTAGTAGACGTTCTGCGGTAACGATGCGGCTTCAATATTACTAAATAATCGGTGCGCGATAAAATCATGAGTTTTTTTGCACGACGTGGGCACATGTGCTATAGGAACAATGGTATTTTTTCATAATTTTTGGTGATGGAGACGTATCCGAAAAATTCCCTCTACGCGGATTGACCTTCGCGCGTCTACGGCTGTGGCCGGTGGCCTCCGGGGGCTAGCATGCCGCCAGATCTTGCGTAGGCAGCCTCTCACAAGTCTGGAAGTGTTGTAGCGGTTGCAAACGCCCGACACGCGTGTCCGGGGTGTGCCCCCCCCTCACGGACGGCGCCGCCGCCGGCACCTGGAGGGGGGAAACGGACTCGTCGGGTCTACACGGAGGGGATCTTGCTGTGGGTCTGGCCCGGATGTTGCTCCAAAGTGTTCCTATGGGCTGACCTAACA
>NW_025267429.1:0-1479 GCF_018294505.1 Triticum aestivum | reverse complement strand
TCACTTTTGGCCCAAGAGAAGATAGAGTCCAAGTCTCTCACGTTCTGGATTCAGATTCGGACTGCACAGACACACCTGACTCAAAACGCACACAAGTTTTTCATACAGACTCCGAATTGGGTGATTCTTTTTTTGTTGGAAACTAGATTTCGTGCACTTTCCAACCCAATTGGAATCACCTTCAAATTCGTCCGGAGCGTTGAGTTGTGGACGAAACAATCTGATGCTGCAGCAGAATCCGAGTCAAACTACAAGTCCAAAGGTGTTACATCACCTCCACTTGGGCCCATTGGCCTTGTACGACCTAGATTTAGTTTTAGGCTGCCTTGGGACGTCCTCCCACCTCCTTGGCCGCCACCCCTTGCTCCTATATAAGTAGATCCATCTAGTAGCTTTTCCTTGGGATTTGTTTAGTTAAAAGTTAGCCATTGCAACTTCGTGTACTTCGTTTGTGTCCAACGACCAAACCAAGACCGTTTACGGATCCCCACCTTTATCAATACTTCATATATACTCGCAATATTCAGATTGCTTTTATCATATTCTTGCTTGTTCTTCGATTGCTTGCAGGAATAGACCTTCGTGGTCAGGTTGATTGTGCTCCAGCGTGGTCAATAACCTCTCGGAGTTGGTTTAGCGATTGCTAAGGCGCAACGTCGTGCACGTTTGTAGTCGGATCGTGAAAGTCGTCTTCACCAAATCGATAGTTATCATCTCATCGAAAGATCGGGACACCCCGCCTCTATCAAGTGGGATGATGAGGACATGACTACCTTGGATATGACCAAAAATATTGCATATATGCATATTTGTCAGGTGATTTCTAGTGCAAACTATTCAATAATCTATTTATGTTATCCAGAACAAAAATACTTCACACACTTTTGTGTTTTGTCTAATTGCAGGTGTATGGAACATTTGTACAATCCACATATGAAGATAAGGTAGAAAGAGATGTTTATTTGCTGTCCAAAAAGTTCTCTCACGTCACTTTTGGCCCAAGAGAAGATAGAGTCCAAGTCTCTCACGTTCTGGATTCAGATTCGGACTGCACAGACACACCTGACTCAAAACGCACACAAGTTTTTCATACGGACTCCGAATTGGGTGATTCTTTTTTTGTTGGAAACTAGATTTCGTGCACTTTCCAACCCAATTGGAATCACCTTCAAATTCGTCCGGAGCGTTGAGTTGTGGACGAAACAATCTGATGCTGCAGCAGAATCCGAGTCAAACTACAAGTCCAAAGGTGTTACATCACCTCCACTTGGGCCCATTGGCCTTGTACGACCTAGATTTAGTTTTAGGCTGCCTTGGGACGTCCTCCCACCTCCTTGGCCGCCACCCCTTGGTCCTATATAAGTAGATCCATCTAGTAGCTTTTCCTTGGGATTTGTTTAGTTAAAAGTTAGCCATTGCAACTTCGTGTACTTCGTTTGTGTCCAACGACCAGACCAAGACCGCTTACGGATCCCCACC
>NW_025267428.1:0-1479 GCF_018294505.1 Triticum aestivum | reverse complement strand
CCATGAAACGGGCCAGAATCGGCCAAAACTGCGAGTGTTGATGACCAACACGTAAGGACACCTTGGGGTTCAACAACTATGGAAATCGCTTCGGGACCCCAAAACCGTGAGTAATAGTCCACGAAACCCGTCAGAATTGGCCAAAACTCTCAGTGTTGACGACGGACACACAAACGAACCCCGGGGTTCATCGATCGTGGAAATTGCTCTAGGTCCCCAAAACGCTGAGCGATAGTGCACAAAACGGACTAGAATCGGCCGAGTATGTGAGTGTTGATCACCGACACGTAAACGCACCAAGGGTTCGTCAATCATCGAAATGACTCCAAGACCCCAAAATAGAGTAATAGTCCAAGAAACGGGCCAGAATCGGCCCAAACTGTGATTGTTGATGACCGACATGTAAGCGCACCTTGGAATTCGACAACCATGGAAATCGCTTTGGGACCCCAAAACGGTGAGTAATAGGCCATGAAACGGGCCAGAATCGGCCAAAACTGCGAGTGATGATGACCAACACGTAAGCACACCTTGGAGTTCAACCACTATGGAAATCACTTCGGAAGCCCCAAAACCGTGAGTAATAGTCCACGAAACATGTCAGAATTGGCCAAAACTGTGAGTGTTGACGACAGACACATAAATGCACCCCGGGGTTCATCAATCGTGGAAATCCCTCTGGGTCTCCAAAACATTGAGTAATAGTGCACGAAATGGACACGATTCGGCCAAATATGTGAGTGTTGATGACCGACACGTAAACGCACCCTGGGGTTCGTCAATCATGGAAATGACTCTGAGACCCCAAAATAGAGTAGTAGTCCAAGAAACGGGCCAGAATCGGCCCAAACTGTGATTGTTGATGACCGACACGTAAGCGCACCGTGGAATTCGACAACCATGGAAATCGCTTCGGGACCCCAAAACGGTGAGTAAGAGTCCATGCTACGGGCCAGAATCGGCCAAAACTGCGAGTGTTGATGACCAACACGTAAGGACACCTTGGGGTTCAACAACTATGGAAATCGCTTCGGGAACCCAAAACGGTGAGTAATAGTCCACGAAACCCGTCAGAATTGGCCAAAACTCTCAGTGTTGATGATGGACACATAAGCGAACCCCGGGGTTCATCGATCGTGGAAATTGCTCTAGGTCCCCAAAACGCTGAGTGATAGTGCACAAAACGGACTAGAATCGGCCGAATATGTGAGTGTTGATGACCGACACGTAAACGCACCAAGGGTTCGTCAATCATCGAAATGACTCCAAGACCCCAAAATAGAGTAATAGTCCAAGAAACGGGCCAGAATCGGCCCAAACTATGATTGTTGATGACCGACATGTAAGCGCACCTTGGAATTCGACAACCATGGAAATCGCTTCGGGACCCCAAAACGGTGAGTAATAGGCCATGAAACGGGCCAGAATCGGCCAAAACTGCGAGTGTTGATGACCAACACGTAAGCACACCTTGGAGTT
>NW_025267427.1:0-1479 GCF_018294505.1 Triticum aestivum | reverse complement strand
GGGGGGGGTTGAGGAGTACTAGTTAACATAAGATCCATCCTACCATTTGATCAGTGTTTCTAGTGCGATGTATGCCCAGCTACTATCATAAGGCTGGCTAAAACGAAGTCCATGTTCTTTCCCATGTGTACGCGCATCCTAGCGCCCCACATGCATGCAGTTACCTAATACCTACCCACTCCCCCACGCATCAATCGGGTGATGAAGCAGAGCCACCGGACTACTGAGCTAGGTCTGGACCGGACCCCCCATCGCCTTGAAAGGGCTGGCGCCGGTGTGGCAGTGGCAGAGGCCGTCACCACCGGCCAGCTACCATTGTCAGCAAGTGGCCCAGCCACAGCGGCCGCGCGAACCTCAATGACTTGTAAGACTAGTGACAATGGATAGTAACTTAAACTAGTAACATGCATATATTATTCGTCTATATTATTATTTTTATAATGGGGAGTAGCATATGCGTGGTGTCATGCAACACTTTATTTATTACTTTCTTCATTTCTAAATATAAGTCTTTTTAGAGATTTCAATAAGGGACTACATACAAAGCAAAATGAGTGAATCTATACTCTAAAATATGTCTATATACATCTGTATGTTGTAGTTCATTTGAAACCACTAAAAAGACTTATATTTATGAACGAAGGGAGTAGGTTTTAGGTTCATATTATCTTGCTATGTGTGATGTTACAGTAACTAACTATGTTAGCACATGCTTTTTTTTTCTTATTAATTATCCACCACATTATCTGTTTTGCCGAGAGATGTGTGATGTTACCATCCATGTTACTTCCACTGTGGGTAGTCTAAAGCAGACATGCCGTGGTGATGTCAGAGCAAGAGCCAGAGCCAGAGCGTGGGGAGTCCCACTGTCAGCGTGAATCAAGGCCTGCGTGATGTAGCCTGTTAGTATTAATAATGCACCAACAACTGTTAGCAAGCTAGTAGGAGTAACTGTTAGAAACCAATCGAAACAGCCTAACCCAATATTTATGGCGACCGGGGCGTCAACGCACATACACCATATATACGAGCTAGCTAGTAGCTATTGGCCATAATCTCTCTTCTCCTAGCTACCAACCCTTACGAGCATCATGGCTGGCGGGGACGAGCATGAGCATGACGCGCCGGGTCGGCTGGAGAGCACCCTGACGGACAAGTCGGCGCCGCTGGCGGAGCCCGCGTGGGCGGCGGGAGCGGTCGAGCTCCGGCTGCTGTCGCGGCTGGCGGCGCCCGCGGTAGTGGTGTACATGATCAACTACGTCATGTCCATGTCCACGCAGATCTTCTCCGGCCACCTCGGGAACCTGGAGCTCGCCGCCGCCTCGCTCGGCAACACCGGCGTCCAGACCTTCGCCTATGGCCTCATGGTACGTGCGGACTCTCTAGCTCCTCCCGTCTGTGTTTCTCTGCCCATTTACTGAGAGCTCCATGAGAGCACATGCATGCTCGGGTAGATCGAAATGTTCGGAAGATCGGCGA
>NW_025267426.1:0-1479 GCF_018294505.1 Triticum aestivum | reverse complement strand
GAAAGCCATTTCGAACACGATGATGTGGACGTGAAACAACAAGAGCACGCGATCGAAGCAGCAACCGCCTATGTACGTGAAACAAACTACACACGTGATGCGGATGGAAGCCAAATTGTAAACTAACGCTAACGTGGCACCCTCCCAGAAGTACGGTCGAACACGCGAGAAAAACGAACCGACCTCCCGATGGGAACGCACGTCACGCATGCATAGCTGTGCGTGAGGAAATAAAAGAGAGTAAAAAAATCGTCATGCACAGTAAGGGATGAGTGAACACGTGCAATCGCAAGCTAAGGCTGGTCATAGTGGGGAGTAACTTAGACTAGTAACATGCATATGTTACTAGTCTTTGTTACTACTTTTATAGTGCATAGTATCATATAATACTAGTATTATAGATGGTCTCATTTATTGCCATGCATGACACATAGTAGCATCACATTTATTATGTTACGGTATCTACCTATGTTACTATAACTATATCTCTCTTCTTTAATTACCTGCCACATAAGCACGTTTGCGAGTCCCAAGTACATGTTACTACTTATGTTACCCCATTATGGCCAGCCTAAGAACGACCACATACTCAAATCACCAATCGAATCTGCCCCACATGCAACCCAATGAGAATGCTCGGAAAAAAGCAGTACTACATGCAGCCCAATGAAAACTGAGGGTCCAGCACACATGCAACCCAGTAGGAAACTGAAGTACGGAATGTACAGAGGTCAACTGGGATGGCCCAAGCATGCCGAAAATGCTAGGCGCACACACAAACATGCAGTCCACGTTAACAAAATTTACAACGGAAACCCAGAGCCACATGCGATTTCTACCCCCCCGGGTCCCAAATAAATACACGTGGCTGCAACTCACAAGTTCTCAAGTTGCTTTCATCCAAGTGGTGAAACGTGAGGGCAAAAACTTCCCCGGATATAGTGGTTTTGGTATAATTCTGAAATTTAAAAAATAGCATCACGCATGCATCGTTGGTTGTTCTTGTAAAGGAGTAGCAGAAGAAATCGTTATTAATTAAGTAAGTAAGAGAAGAAGAAAAAATGTAAGCCGTCGTTAGGGTTCCACGACGCCTCGGACTGGCGCGGGACATGTGCACGGCAGGCCCAAGCTGCGCCACGCAGCACATGCACACGAGACTTGAATGGCATGCTATGTCAATGGTCCGTGCAGCTCTTCGATTGGTCGAGTCTTTTGCACGTAGGCAAATCTTCCGGCCGGTCCCTCTAGCTCGGACGGCCTTGTCGCCCCGTCTACAATTAGTGCACTGCTAAATAACGACGACGTGCACCTGCTCACCGCCGCTACAAAAGGAAAAAGGGCCCCGTACGTAGGTACCATCAGTGTCCCATGCTGTGCATGCATGTTATGCACGTACCCGGTCCGGGTGGCACACGAGCGCGCGCGCGTCTATATAGCATGGCCGCCTCGCAGCTCCACTCTCCTCCACAAGCAAACGGG
>NW_025267425.1:0-1479 GCF_018294505.1 Triticum aestivum | reverse complement strand
TATAGCAACATGAGTACAAAGGTACTCAGCAAGACTTACATCAGAACCTACATACATGCATAGTATCAAGAAGGGTTGGTGGAGTTATTGCAGCAAGCCAGCTTTGACTCTTGGCTAGGCTATCCTACGATACTCCAACTTGAAATAGTTTTGCGCACACGAGTCCACTATTCACCACTTCAATACACTACCGAGGATCCACCTCCGTCTTCCTACGGAAAAGCCATCCTCGGCACTCACACTTATCTTGAGGCTTTTAGTAGTTTCCATTTACTTGTCTATGAACTGTATAGGCAACCAAGTAGTCCTTTACCGCGGACGCGGCTATTCGAATAGATTATGATAACCCTGCAGGGGTGTACTTCTTCATACATGTTTCCACCACTTAGCGTCTGCACACGACATGTGCTCGGCAGACTTCAAGCGAAAGCCGACGTGGGTGTAGACCACGACCTACCTAAACACTTAAGCCTCTAGTCCAGGTTTATCGCCTATTCAGGTTCCATCCGCAGGGAGTCCGGCCGAGGTTTCCCATACCGCCCCGAACGATGTGAACAGGGTTCCCGAGATACCTAACGGGTATTCGGTACACCCGGCCACGTACCTACTGCATCACAGCCCACCCCTACGGTCAGCGCTGTCCACGGCCTCCAGTAGGCTACAAACACCAGAAACTACTTGCAACTCCTGGACAGAGAGCTAAGGTGAATAAGAAGTCGAGCGGGGTCATATTTCAGGGCCCAATGTATGGTAGTAGCTGATTCTTAAATCACGCATACAGATCTCAGTGCTTAAGGTCGGCTTCAATGAAACAACCCACCATGTACTCCTACATGGCCTCTCATCGATACCTTTACCAAATCGTGTTCACCACACCACTCTCATTACCGACGTAATCATTTCACTCTAGCCCATCACCCAGATGAACCAGACCTGACACGACTCTAAGCATAGCAGGCATAGCAAGGTAGGAACAACACAAACATATGCCTCAAACAACTCCTACACATGCTAGTGGGTTTCATCTAGTTACTGTGGCAATGACAGGTCATGCAGAGGAAATGGGTTCAACTACCGTAGCACACAGCAGTTTGAATCGCGTTGTCTTAATGCAGTAAAAGAGAGCAGGAGCGAGAACATGGGATTGTATCGATATGATCAAATGGTTGGTTGCTTGCCTGATGGTTCGATGCACGGATACGGTTCTTCGTTAGGGTAATCACGGTACTCCTCGGGAACAGATCCTGTCGCAAAGGACATCGATACACAAGCATCACCAAACAATGTGCAACAATATGATGCATGCATGAAACATGGCAATATGAGTGTGTTGGGCTAATGCAACTAAACCAGAAGGGTTTGAACAAATTTGAATCAAAGATTCAAATTTCAAATTCAAATATGGCCTTTTAAAGTGCTTTTCCTTGTTCTGCTTAAAACATCAATTTAACTTGTTTGATCATGCATGAAAATAGTACA
>NW_025267424.1:0-1479 GCF_018294505.1 Triticum aestivum | reverse complement strand
TTTACGTGCCCGTCGTCAAACCTCACAGTTTTGGCCAATTCTGACCCGTTTCGTGAACTATTACTCACCGTTTTGGGATCCCAAATCGATTTCCATAGTTATTGAACCCCAAGGTGCGCTTACATGTCGGTCATCAACAGTCACAGTTTTGGCCGATTCTGGCCCGTTTTCTGGACTATTACTCACCTTTTTAGGGTCCCAGAGTGATTTCCATGATTAACGAACCCCGGGGTGCGTTTACGTGTCAGACATCAACACTCGCGGTTTTTGACGATTCTGGCCTGTTTCATGGACTATTACTCACCGTTTTGCGGTCACGAAGCGATTTCCATAGTTGTTGAACCCCAAGGTGCGCTTACGTGTTGGTCATCAACTCTCATAGTATTGGCCAATTCTGGCCCGTTTCGTGGACTACTACTGACTGTTTTGGGGTCCCAGAGTGATTTCCACGATTAACAAACCCCATGGTGCGTTTAAGTGTCGGTCATCAACACTAGTGGTTTTTATCGATTCTGGCCCGTTTCATGGACTATTACTCACATTTTTGGGGTCCCAAAGCGATTTCCATGGATGTCGAACCCCAAGGTGCGCTTACGTATCGGTCATCAACAATCGCAGTTTCGGCCGATTCTGGCCCCTTTCTCGGACTATAGCTCAGTTTTGGGCTCACGTAGTGATTTCCACGACCGACGAACACCGGTGTGTTTATGTGTCGGTCATCAACATTTGAAGTTTTGGCCGATTTTGGCCCGCTTCATGGACTATTACTCACTGATTTCAGGTCCCTGAGCAATTTCCATGATTGATGAAACCTGGGGTGCGTTTATGTATCGTTGATCAATAACCCTAGGTTTTACCGATTCAGGGCTCTTTCATGGACTATTACTAACCGTTTTGCAGTCCCAAAGCGATTTCGATGCTTGTCGAACCCCAAGATGTGCTTACGTGCTGGTCGTCAAGAATCGCAGATTGGGCCGATTCTGGCCCGTTTCCTGGACTATTACTCAGTTTTGGGGTCCCGAAGTGATTTCCACGATTGACGAACACCGGGGTGCATTTCCGTGTCGGTCATCAACACTCACAATTTTGGCCGATTCTGGTACGTTTTGTGCACTGTTACTCACTGTTGTGGGGTCCCGGAGCGATTTCCATGATTGACGATCCCTGGGGTGCGTTTACGTGCCCGTCGTCAACCCTCACAGTTTTGGCCAATTCTGACCCGTTTCGTGAACTATTACTCACCGTTTTGGGATCCCAAAGCGATATCCATAGTTATTGAACCCCAAGGTGCGCTTACATGTCGGTCATCAACAGTCACAGTTTTGGCCGATTCTGGCCCGTTTTCTGGACTATTACTCACCTTTTTAGGGTCCCAGAGTGATTTCCATGATTAACGAACCCCGGGGTGCGTTTACGTGTCAGACATCAACACTCGCGGTTTTTGACGATTCTGGCCCGTTTCATGGACTATTACTCACC
>NW_025267423.1:0-1479 GCF_018294505.1 Triticum aestivum | reverse complement strand
AAGTCGACTGCCACCAAAGCGATATCCATCATCTCATCGAAAGACGGGACACCTTTGCTTCATCTCATCGAAAGCAAAGGTGTCCTGTCTTTCGATGAGATGATGGATATCACTTTGGTGAAAGTCGACTTTGACGATCCGACTACGAACGTGCGAGGACGTCGCGCCTTAGCAATCGCTAAACCAACTCCGAGAGGTTATTGACCTCGCCGGAGCACGATCAACCTGACCACAAGGGTCTGTTTCCTGCGAGCAAACGAAGAACAAGCAAGAAACTAAGATTGCAATCTGGATATTGCGAATATAAGATGAAAGCTTTATTGATCAAGCTGGGGTTCTGTGACGCCTTTGTCTGGTCGTTGAACACAAACGAAGTACGCGAAGTTGCAGCTATGGCGAACTTTTAATCTAAACAAAACCCCAAAGTCTAAACGATGCCCTAAGGGCTGTATATATGGAGGAAGAGGGGGGGAATTTCGTGGCCCTTGGTGGAGGGGTCCGAAATCAACCCTATCTCTTGTTTCCCCACACATACAGACTCTAAAAATAGCCTATACTTATGTATTTCGAAATTACATGGGCCTGGCCTAATAAAAAGGTGACGCAGCACCTATAATAGCCTCGGGACGAAATTTATGAAGTGGCATCTTGTATATTTCGTCCAAGGCTTCATGCACCCATTATGGTGGCTTCAAAGTCCTGAAATCATCACTTGTAACTCCGTTCTTGTTCCCCTTGCGCATGCCATCATCTCCATGCTTGTTCTTGCTCCAATGTTCATCCTTCTCCAAGCTAGGCCCTTCATTTGTAAGCAAAACAAATGTATCCAATTTAGGCAGCATCATATTCTCATGAACATTAGAATCATTACCAAGAAACGAAAGTACCTGGTAATTTAGTTGGCGTGCACGAGCTCTAGTAATTGGTCCAGTATGTATAGCAGCAGGGGCTGTGGGTGTAACAACTGTATTGATGTCCTCATCATACTTCGTTTGTGTTCAACGACCAGACAAAGCGTCACAGAACCCCACCTTGATCAATAAAGCTTTCATCTTATATTCGCAATATCCAGATTGCAATCTCAGTTTCTTGCTTGTTCTTCGTTTGCTCGCAGGAAACAGACCCTCGTGGTCAGGTTGATCGTGCTCCGGCGTGGTCAATAACCTCTCGGAGTTGGTTTAGCGATTGCTAAGGCGCGACGTCCTCGCACGTTCGTAGTCGGATCGTCAAAGTCGACTGCCACCAAAGCGATATCCATCATCTCATCGAAAGACGGGACACCTTTGCCTTTATCACAAGTGCTAGATCAGCACACACATAAGAGATGCATATGATCCACAATCAACAAAGGTAAGGATACAAAGGACAGTTCATCTCCTAACGGAGGTCTTGAATCCACGAGGGGATCTTCCCACGATGGGGGTCTTGAATCCGCTTGGGGGATCTTCTCCGAAGAGGTCCTGAACTCCGAGGAGAAGT
>NW_025267422.1:0-1479 GCF_018294505.1 Triticum aestivum | reverse complement strand
CAGGTTTTGGGTGGCCGCCGGCGGCTTACCATCTCTACCGGATCTGGGTTGACTAGCCGTCCTCCTGCAATTCTTCGCCAATATGGTGTTTTCCCTAGCCATGACCTTGTGTAAACTCTTTTTCTGTTCATCGACTTGTTAATTGGTAGTTGTAAATTTTTGGTCTTAAATTACTACTTGTGGTGTTGGACAATTATGTATCCTGTTTGCTGGTTCTTAGTAGTTCTTAGCTCATGTCGGCATTAATACTGCATTGACACGTACGTGCATCTGTTGTTTTTGGTTCATACTATAGCTCAGGGGGTGATTTTATTGGGGGTTCAGGTCGGATTCTCTCTTGGACTCAGTTTCCTCTTTACAGCGTCCCGCTTGCTTGGTTCCGGTGCCATGACCTGGATAAACTGAACTCCACTTAAACTGAATTTTGGTACTGCACTTGTGCCTTGTTGCACAGTTGCTTGGATTTTTTTTTGGGATGAGAAAACTGTACAGCCTGAAGGAATAAACGTGTGGGGAACAAAAAAAAAGAGTCTAAGTAGAACTAGTTAGGACAACATTGACTGTCTCTTTTGGAACAAACCATGTGCTCTGCAGCTTGAGAGCTGAAAAAAAAGTGTAGTTTGTGATGCTAAGGTAGCCTTTGGGAATGAAAAGAACAACACAGTAATAGATAAATGTAATAAGAAGAAAACGGAGAAAAGAGCATTGAACATGACTGAACAAAAAAGCACCTAATACTTAAATGAAAACAAAGAACTTCATATTTACTACACGAAACTTAGTAGTTCTCTGGACTGCTACAGCCACTCGAAGTGACGCGTCTGTCACCATGCTTTGTTGGTGTCGTTGTAAAATTGTATCTGCATTTCCAGCATGTAGTTCATGGTAGGATTCGACAGCACTGACATTCATTGGAAGTGGACACGGGGAGAGAGTGTCATTCGACTTCTCCCCTCTCAATCTCTCATGTTGACTAGCTTACTGATGAGCATGCAGTGTGGACTGCCAAAAAATAGAAGAGGAATAACAAACATAGATGAATAAGAAGATTGCATACTAAGAGTAACATCATAAGAAAAGAGGAAGACTGGAAAATGAATTGGGAAATGGTGACTGAAAAGGAAAATATATTGAAGATAGAAAATGAAGACTAAAGTAAGACTGAGAAACTGAATATTGACTGAAAAAAATCCATTGTTCCTCCATCCTAGAGGAGCAAATATCTACTGCTCATAATCGACAATGAACCCAAAAATGGGCCCAAGAACCATCAATACCAAACCAAAAAGAATATGCTGCCATGGCCCTCGATCTGAATAATCTTTGAACTATTACTCATATCCATCACTGATAAAATCTTCAAAGGTGCTGAATATAACACACCAAAAGAAATCCGTTGCACGTAGCACACTAAAGAAAACTGTATGCTAGACACAGGAAAAGTTGGACTATATTACTGAAAATTAGACTTACAGCAAA
>NW_025267421.1:0-1479 GCF_018294505.1 Triticum aestivum | reverse complement strand
TGCGGCGACGAACGGGGTATGTGCGACAGGCATCACCGGGAAAGCGGTAGGTTCTTCACCATCAAGTTGGACGAGACCTTCGATGTTTTTACGGTACGTAACGACGATAAATATTTTTTTCGTAATTGAGCATGACTTATGCTTCTTTGCTTCAACGTGTAATTTCAGTTTTTTACAATTCAACTAGTGCATCCCCTGCCATGACTGTTTGTCTTGGACAAACTTAGTTTCCAACATAGTGACAATATGGAGACGAAGATAGCTCACCTTAGGACTCAGCATGGTTACGCTTTTCAGGTTAAGCTCTACTGCAGTTAATCACTCACCTTTTGGTTGCTCAAATTGGAGAGCATTTGACCTGAAGATGATATTTCAAGATGATATGCAAATAACCTTCGATATTCGTCCTGAAGATGATATTGAAGATAATATCGACATTTGGGTGGATGTGGATATGCTTCCAGTTCTACCTCTATGCGAATTTGTCAAATAAATTTGTTAAGTAATTTATATTATTTATTTAAAAATAGTTGACAACTTATTTCCATTATTCAAGAAATATACGGAAGGTAGTAAACAAAACCTACTTCTGAACTAATTGGCGAGGAGAAAAATCATCTTGTCTCATTTGTTAATGATGTTCGGACTTTGAAGAACAATTATGGAATGAACGAAAATTATGCTCAATACGTGCCACTACATTATTCTTAAGCTACGTGCCACGTGTTGAACTACGGTACACAAGTAGAAAACTGGGCTTTGGTCACAGGGAAATATTCACATTAGTCCCGGTTCAGTCATGAACCGGGACTAATGTGAGCATTGGTCCCGGTTCGTGCGGCCAGGGGCCTGCCGGGCCTCGTGGGGGCATTGGTCCCGGTTCGTCCAGACCCTTTGGTCCCGGTTGGTGGGACAAACCGGGACCAATGGGCCACGCTCCTGGCCCACCATCCTTTAGTCCCGGTTCATACCACAAACCGGGACTAAAGGGCTGGTCCTAGTTGCGGCCACTGTTTAGTCCCACCTCGCCAACCGAAGGGCGCTCACATCAGTTTATAAGCCCGTCCCTCTCTGCCTTGTTGAGCTCCTCTCAAAGTGAAAATAGATGCCCTTATACAGGGAATTTGACCTAAATTCACAGTAAATTTCTTTGAATTTCATAGAAATTTATTATGAATTTAGGTTGAATTTTCTCTATAGGCGCATCTATGTTCATTTTTTATAGTAAATAAAAATAAATAAACCTTAATAAAATAAAATATAATGAACTATAGTAAGTAAAATAAATAAACCTTAATAAATTAAATAAAAATAGCAGCAGTAAAATAAATAAAAATAGCAGCAGTAAAATAAATAAAAATAAAATAATTAAAGTAAAATATATAGGTAATTAGAAATAAAATAAATAAGTTTTTTGTTGTAAGTAGAAACAAAACAAAACAAGTAAAGCAAAAAAGGAAACAAAAAACAGAGAAAAAA
>NW_025267420.1:0-1479 GCF_018294505.1 Triticum aestivum | reverse complement strand
GTGTACAGGGCGGTAAGTGGCGAGAGCGTGTGTGAAGAAGTACACCCCTGCAGGGTTAACATCATCTATTCGAATAGCCGGATTCCTCGGATATGGAAACTTGGACCCCATTGCATAGTTCATAGACAAGTGAAAGTGGATACTCTAAAATACGCAAGATAAGCGTGAGTGCTATGGATGGCGTTCTCGTAGGGAGACGGGAGCGGATCCATAGTGGTGTATTGGTTGGTGAATATGTGGACTCGTGTGCGCCACTTCAAAAGAGTTACTTGCAGTCGTAGTCCAGGATAGCCACCGAGTCAAAGCTGGCTTGCTGCAGTTAAACCCTACCATCCCCTTTGTTGATAATGATGCATATGTAGATAGTTCTGATGTAAGTCTTGCTGGGTACATTTGTACTCACGTTTGCCTATTTTATGTTTTTGCAGAGAGACTTCAGTCTCGCTAGTAGTTCCGCGTGGACTTCGACGTTTAGCTTGTTACCTCAGCTACGATCTTGTGCCCTCGGCAGGATCTGATAGATAGTCAGGCTTCTCAGCCTTTTTCATTTCTAGATGTCTGTACTCAGACATGATAGCTTCCGCTTGTGCTTTGATTTGTATGCTCTGATTGTTGGGTCGTGAGACCCATGTTTGTAATGTCTCGTTCCTCGAAGCCTATTGATTAAAATACTTGAGTTGTAGAGTCATGTTGTGATGCCATGTTGTTTTTGCACATATCGAGCATATTGTGTGTATGTTATTGAAATGCTTGGTATGTGTGGGATCTGACAACCTAGTTATTTATCCTTGGTAGCCTCTCTTACCGGGAAATGTCTCCTAGTGTTTCCACCGAGCCATGGTAGCTTGCTACTGCTCCGGAACACTTAGGCTGGCCGGCATGTGTCCTTCTTCGTTCCTGTGTCTGTCCCTTCGGGGAAATGTCACGCGATGAATACCGGAGTCCTGTTAGCCCGCTACAGCCCGGTTTACCGGAGTCCTGCTAGCCCAGTGCTACAGCCTGGATTCACTCGCTGATGACCGACATGTTCGATGCTGGGTCATGGATACCTGTCCCTGTAAGTCTGTGCCACTTTGGGTTTACGACTAGCCATGTCAGCCCGGGCTCCTTATCATATGGATGCTAGCGACACTATCATATACGTGTGCCAAAAGGCGCAAACGGTCCCGGGCAAAGGTAAGGCGACACCCGTGGGAATACCGTGCGTGAGGCCGCAAAGTGATATGAGGTGTTACATGCTAGATCGATGTGGCATTGAGTCGGGGTCCTGACAGCGTTGGTATCAGAGCTTGACTGCCTGTAGGATTACCAAGCCAAACTGGTCGAAGTTGAGTCTAGAAATTCTTTAGTTATATAAGGGAATTGATTGTGGGATGGAACGTAAGGCTCTTTTTACTCCTTATACCTTATGGCCTTCTGATCTGAGTCATCATCTTCTCTTCTACGGGGATTAAGAACTAGGCTATCTCTTCTTTCTAT
>NW_025267419.1:0-1479 GCF_018294505.1 Triticum aestivum | reverse complement strand
TTCTGGTGGACTAGGATGAAGAGAGAAATTGCTCAGTATATTGCTAATTGCGACGTCTGTCGTCGTGTAAAAGCAGAGCATCAACGGCCTGCTGGCACCCTTCAACCCTTAGCTATTCCTGAATGGAAATGGGATAAAATTGGTATGGATTTCATTACCGGTTTTCCCAGGACCAAGAGAGGGAATAATGCTATCTTCGTCGTTGTTGATCGTCTTTCCAAAGTAGCCCATTTCTTACCTGTTCGTGAGAGTATAACCGCTAGTCAGCTGGCAGACTTATACATCTCCCGAATAGTGTCCCTCCATGGTGTTCCTTTGGAAATTAACTCGGATCGAGGAAGTCTTTTCACCTCTCGATTTTGGGAAAGTTTCCAAAATGCTATGGGGACTCGTCTCTCCTTTAGCACCGCTTTCCACCCTCAGTCGAGCGGTCAAGTGGAACGCGTCAACCAAATTCTAGAAGACATGCTTCGAGCCTCTGTTATCTCATTCGGGATGGACTGGGAGAAGTGCCTTCCATTTGCCGAATTCGCTTACAACAACAGCTATCAATCTAGCTTGGGTAAAGCCCCTTTTGAAGTTCTCTATGGACGACGGTGTCGAACACCCCTTAACTGGTCAGAGACCGGGGAAAGACAATTCTTTGGCCCGGATATGATTCAGGAAGCAGAAGAACAAGTTCGTATCGTTCGTGAAAAGTTGAAAACAGCCCAATCTCGTCAAAAGAGTCAATATGACCGAAAACATAAGGCTATGACTTTCGAGGTTGACGAGAAGGCTTATCTTCGGGTCACCCCTCTGAAGGGAACCCATCGTTTCGGTATCAAAGACAAATTGGCTCCTCGTTACATTGGACCTTTTCGCATTCTCGCCAAACGAGGAGAAGTTGCGTACCAGTTGGAACTACCTCCGCACCTCTCCAGAGTCCACGATGTCTTCCACGTTTCTCAACTCAGGCGTTGCTTCTCGGATCCTATCCGTGAAGTGGACCACGAAATGCTTGATCTCCAAGATAATCTTACATATCGAGAGTACCCCATTCGTATCCTCGATCAGGCCGAACGTACCACCCGACGTCATAATATCAAGTTTCTCAAAGTTCAATGGTCGCACCATTCGGAGGATGAAGCAACCTGGGAAAGGGAGGATCGTCTTCGACTTGAGTATCCCGCCTTCTTCCCGGAGGAACCCAAATCTCGGGACGAGATTCTTTTGAGTGGGGGTGAGTTGTCACACCCTAGCTAGTCATGCATTAGAGTGTTGCATCATGTTTACTCTTTCATCAGAAACTTGAAATGGGGATCTGTGAAACCCTCAGAATCATTTTGAAAATGACCCAAATAAAAATTTCTCCAAAAGGGTCCAAGAAAATGCTCATGTTGCTCTCTGAAAATATTGGACAGAGATAAAAATCAAACCAATATTTTTAAGAGCTCATAGGTATTTATTTTGGGCATTTGGAATTAATGCATAAATATT
>NW_025267418.1:0-1479 GCF_018294505.1 Triticum aestivum | reverse complement strand
CTATGTTCAGAAGATTTTGGAGGTTGCAGGCATGGAGCAATGCAAACCGTGTGCAACTCCAATGGAATACCGCCTCAAGCTCAGCAAGAGGGATGGAGCTGAAGCCGTGGATGCCACTTTGTACAGGAGTGTGATCGGCAGTCTTCGTTACTTGGTCAATACAAGGCCTGATATAGCATGTGCCGTCGGCATTGTGAGCAGATACATGGAGGCACCAAGCAAGCAGCATTGAACGGCAGTGAAACAAATTCTTTGGTACGTACAAGGTACTAAGGGGTATGGATGCTGCTACAGGGCCGGTGCAAAGGGTTTGGTGCTGACAGGTTACAGTGATAGTGATCATGCCGGGGACATAGATGATAGAAAGAGCACTTCTGGAGTTGTGTTCATGCTTGGAAAGAACATTGTGACATGGAGCTCACAGAAACAAAAGATAGTGACCACATCATCCTGCGAGGCGGAGTATGTGGCAGCAGCGAGCGGCGCTTGTCAAGGGGTCTGGCTCAGCAGATTGCTTGGGGAAATGACAGGGCAAGCTCCGGCCATGTTTGACCTTATGGTTGATAACCAGTCAACTATCGCACTGAGCAAAAATCCGGTGCATCACGACTGGAGCAAGCATATTGATGTTAAGTATCACTTCATCAAGGAGTGCGTCGAGGAAGGAAGAGCTGACGTGAAGCACACTGGAACAACTGATCAACTTGCTGATCTTCTAACCAAGACATTGGGGCGCACCAGATTCGTGGAGATGAGGAAGATGCTCGGTGTCGTTGAAGTGAAGACTGTGCAATGGGCTTAAGGGGGTGATTTGTTAGCAAATAATCCCGTTGAGCTGTTTGTAATCCTCTAGTTTTTCTTAGCTAAAATAAAGGGCCATGCAGCGTGGAGTCTGTTCCGGACTTGGCGTAGTTTCAGACTTTCAGTTAGTTTGTTTAGCTGAGCCGTCACAGGTGGATCGTGGGATGGCACGATTGTAAACGTGTGACGGCCACACCCTAGAAATCGTGAGGACGTGGGATGGCACGTCCGATCAGCCCGCTCATGGACCAGGTATCTTGTAGTTTCTGTTCTGAAGCACTTGACTGAATAAGAAGAAAAAGGGAAAAGGCTGCAGAGGTTGAACGCAGCGCAAACACTCGCGTTCTTCGTGAGAGAGAGAGAGAGTTCAGAGAACTGATCCTGCAACTACAGATTACGCCATCGGGGGGAGACGGCCGGCGTGCATCCGCCGTCCTTGGTGGGGAGAAGAGATATGATGGTGCAGAGCATGTCGTCGGGAAGCCTACTGATGAGGTCGCCCGGGATCTCATCGCTCTCGGCAGCACGTTCAGACCCCGGGGATTCTCGCTGATCCATGGCCGGCGGCGGGCGAGACGGAAGATCTGGGCGAAATTATTCGCCGACCGGTCACCACTGGCTGCCTCCTTCCGAACCGGGGCTCTCGCGCGGCTGGGGAACGGGGTGAGGAGGTGGGGA
>NW_025267417.1:0-1479 GCF_018294505.1 Triticum aestivum | reverse complement strand
GCTTTGACCAGTGGACCTTCCCACCCGGTTGTGTTAGGTCAGCCCATAGGAACACATTGGAGCAACATCCGGGGAAGACCCACAGCAAGATCCCCTCCGTGTAGACCCCACGCGTCCGTTTCCCCCCTCCAGGTGCCGGCGGCAGCGCCGTTCGTGAGGGGGGCACACCCCGGACACGCATGCCGGGCGTCTGCAACCGCGTAAACACTTCCAGACTTGTGAGAGGCCGCCGGCGCAAGATTTGGCGGCATGCTAGCCCCCGGAGGCCGCCGGCCACAGCCGTAGACGCGCGAAGGGCATTCCGTGTAGAGGGAATTTTTCGGATACTTCTCCATCACCAAAAATTATGAAAAAATACCATCATTCCTATAGCACATGTGCCGACGTCGTGCAAAAAAATCATGATTTTATCGCGCTCCGAGTATTTAGTAATATTGACGCCGCATCGTTACCACAAAACGTCTACTACCGTGTCATCGCCGTCCGTGAGGGGGGCCACGCCCCGGAGACGCGTCCCGCCTCTTCGGACATGCCACCACACCACCCCGCATGTATGAGGGCCCGGTGCGACGCTCCGGTGGCATTGCTACCCCCAGTGCCCCCGTCCCGCCTAACCCTGTAGCGTTTGACCACGGGATCTACCACTTTGACTTTGCACGGACGGGCTTTGACCAATGGACCTCCGCACCCGGTTGTGTTAGGTCAGCCCATAGGGACACTTTGGAGCAACATCCGAGGAAGTCCCATAGCAAGATCCCCTCCGTGTAGGGCCCACGCGTCCGTTTCCCTCCTCCAGGTGCCGGCGGCAGCGCCTTCGTGAGGGGGGCACACCCCGGACACGCGTGCCTGGAGTTTGCAACCGCGAAAACAGTTCCAGACTTGTGAGAGGCCGCCGGCGCAAGATTTGGCGGCATGCTAGCTCCCGGAGGCCGCCGACAACAGTCATAGACGCGCGAAGGGCAATCCGCGTAGAGGGAATTTTTCGGATACTTCTCCATCACCAAAAATTATGAAAAAATACGATCGTTCCTATAGCACATGTGCCGATGTCGTGCAAAAAAATCATGATTTTATCGCGCTCCGAGTATTTAGTAATATTGACGCCGCATCGTTACCACAGAACGTCTACTACCGTGTCATCGCCGTTCGTGAGGGGGGCCACGCCCTGGAGACGCGTCCCGCCTCTTCGGACATGCCACCATACCACCCCGCATGTATGAGGGCCCGGTGCGACGCTCCGGTGGCATTGCTACCCCCCCCCCCCAGTGCCCCCGTCCCGCCTAACCCTGTAGCGTTTGACCACGGGATCTACCCCTTTGACTTTGCATGGACGGGCTTTGACCAGTGGACCTCCCCACCCGGTTGTGTTAGGTTAGCCCATAGGAACACATTGGAGCAACATCCGGGGAAGACCCACAGCAAGATCCCCTCCGTGTAGACCCCACGCGTCCGTTTCCCCCCTCCAGGTGCCGGCGGCAG
>NW_025267416.1:0-1479 GCF_018294505.1 Triticum aestivum | reverse complement strand
AGTGTGAGGCTGCCATCACCAGAGAATAACAGGAGGTCTGGGTGAGTAGAGGGATGGCTAGGCCAGCGATGGGAGTATGGTGGGGCGGTGAGGCCTGCGCGGCAGCACAGCCAGCCGCAGGAGGAGGGAGCAGGCATTCTCGCCTGCGCTTGTTTGAGCGGCTGGAGAAGGAAGAGCAGAGATTGAAGAAGCACGATGTTCGTTGGATGGACATCCAACAGTCACTGCTCTCGCGTGTTGACTAAGTTGGCACGGCGTTGCGCGCACATCAACCTTTTTTAGGGAAGTGTACGCTTCAACCTATAGTAGGCGCACAAGTGAGCCTCAAATCTATGGAAAATAGTATACAACCCATCTGCCATTATTTCTACTAATTTACAGCCCATTTGCTTATTCTTAAGGATTTTTTTGGAGCCTATATTCTTTGTGTTTGCATTGCAGCCCATATTGTGGCCACGATTAAAACATTATAGAAAACTTCGCATATTTCGGTGCGGTCTGAACTGTTTTAATCCCGAAATTTCAAGTCACATTCAAACCAATTTGAAAAATAAAATCATATCAATATAAAATCCAAATAATTGTCCACGCATAAAAATCAATGGAAATTTAAATCTCAAAATGAAAAAAAATTGAAACAAATTGTCGGCTTGATGTGTTTTAAAAATGTACATCGCATTTTCTCGTCTTGAAAGATTTGTAGCCCAGTAGGGCTGACAAAGCAAGTAGGCCTCGGTTGGGTATTCCGCAAAAGAACAGACAACAGGGCTAGCCATTTTCAGAAAGAAAAAAACTACTAGGCTAGTCTTGTGTATACATAAAAGAAAAGGCTAGCTAGACAGGCTAGAGTGCCCCGCACAGCCCAGTTGACACCCTGCTTCTGTCTCAAAAACAAAGATAAATGGGCAAGCTACTTCCCTAAAAAAACTGGGCAAGCTACTGGGTCCCTCGTGTCAGCCGCTCGTTATGCGATTCTCTCGTTTATTGACTACGTTGACAATGGCATGGGACCCAGATGTCAGAAATCCATTAGGAGGAACCATTTTTCTGGCTTGAAATAAGGAGGCACTTGCTTGCATACTGCCATGACCCTGGTGGGTCCCTCCTGTCATGCTCTCCATGTACAATCATCTCCTGGTTGTGTATGCGTCAATCTAGTAGGCCCAGAAGTCAGCCTCTAAACCCGTGTTGGACAAATACTACCCATTTAATAAAATTACAGCCCATTCCATATGTTCACATGGAAAGTTCAACATTCAGAGCAAATTAGTAGGTCTGGTCAGATATAGAGTATTGTACTTCCACGTTGACAACCATCATAGCCAAGTTAACATTCTACTCCCACTAATACTCTAGTGTACAAGTACTGACTGACTCCTAGCTAACTCGACGATGTCGGCCGCCATCTGCGGTACATGCTAAATGCTGGCACTGACGCCCTCCTCCTTGCCTTGGACTTGTCGGAGGTGCGATAGGGCG
>NW_025267415.1:0-1479 GCF_018294505.1 Triticum aestivum | reverse complement strand
CCCAACTGCTCCCATTTTTTTAATGTCGCCGGTGCCGCAGTTTAAAATCAACCCCGCACTACCCGGTATCGCTACAATCTTCTCTGTTCCTCTCCGATTCTCCTGTCGTCTACCTCCAACTAGCCTGACCTAAACGTACGCCATGCCACATCAAGATGGTCTGCCCTTAGTGTTCCAGTTTCCTGAGGAAGACACCCAGCCGGAGTCTCAAGAACATAAGGCGCTTTGGGACGAGCTTGAACTGGCCTTGCGGGAGGACGCCGCGCCTGTCTTGATGAACGTGGCCCCTGTAACATTCACGTTGGTCCTGTCACTATTTGCAACTAGGTATTTTTATATATACTTACATAAGGTACTATCTACCTTCTCTATCCTCGAGCTGCTTCTTGGCAAGGCCGAGCTCGTTCTCGGACTGCTCGAGGCTCTACTTCAATGCATCGACCTCCGCAGTCAGTGCGGCAGAGGTCAGCAGCATAGCCTGCATTCCCATATTGACATATTTATGTTAGACTCCTGCGTATATCTTCTTAGATCCTCAGTCCGGCTTTTCTTTCAGAACACCGAACTGAGCATCAGGGGCTACTGTCTATGCGGTAATATTCTTACATGACTTAAATACATACCTCAAAGCCTGTTAGAAGGCTGGCACATGCTTCTATCAGCCCGCTCTTGGTGGACTGAACCTTCTGGATCAACACACTCATAATAGTGCGGTGCTCCTCGTCGATGGAGGCGCCGTTAAGCACCTCCAGCAAATTGTCCAGTGCCTCCGGTTGGATGGAGGCCACCAGCATCGTAGGCTTGCCCTTCTTACGAGGGGACCGCCTGCCGGACTCCGGAACCATTGAAGGTTCCGGTGCGGTGTTCGGCCTAGGGCCGGAGTTAGATCCCTCTGGGGTTTTATCCCCTTTGCGCCTGGAGTCCGGAAGGTCGCCTCGCGGCGCCTCCGGGGCTACCTCCTCCTGGCTTGGCCTCTTTTGGGACTCCACCTCGGCATCGTCCGTGGGGCGAGGGGAGGTAGCAGTCGGGAGTGAAAGACTATTCACATCCGACGAATCCAGGGATCCGCTCGACGAAGCATCAAGCTCGGCCTTGGGCGGACTGCATGGTTATGTTCGGCGTTAGAAGATACTGTGCACTAAAGGAACGCCATGAGTTATTCTGTTATCTGGATACTTACGATTTCGCCAGGGGCTTGGCCCTGGATGGCCACTCCTCTCCGCCGTCGTCGGTGCTGGTAGAGTAGTCCGGAAGAAGGGTCTTTCCCTTCTTGGACCCTCTGGCCTCCCCCGTTTGGGCAGCCTTTCTCTTCTTTCCTCCCCCCGATGGAGGGGGAGAGGCTTCTTCTTCCTCCTCCTCGTCTTCGGGGATGGAGTGCGCTTCAGGGTTGTCGGGCGATGAATCCGACACCACCAGGTGCTGGGAGCTCTTTCGAGTTCCCGTGGCCTTTTTCTTGGCCTTCTTCTCTGGCACCGCGTG
>NW_025267414.1:0-1479 GCF_018294505.1 Triticum aestivum | reverse complement strand
GCATTGAGATTTAAATGATGACCACATGAAAGACAAGAATTGAAGCACAAATAGAGCATCATAAAACATGTGACAAACACATCTAAGTCTAACATACTTCCTATGCATAGGCATTTTATAGGCAAACAAATTATCATAGCAAGCAAAAACTAGCATATGCAAGGAAGCGGAAAGAAACAATAGCAATCTCAACATAACGGGAGGTAATTTAGTAACATGAAAAATTTCTACAACCATATTTTCCTCTCTCATAATAATTACATGGGGGATCATGTGCAAATTCAACAAAATATCTATCACATAAAATATTTTCAACACGATCCACATGCATGGTTGACACTCTTCCAAAATACTGGGATTAACATTAACTAAAGTCATGACCTCTCCAAACCCACTTTTATCAAAAAATTCGTAAGATTGAAAATTCTCCAAATATGTGGGATCTAAAGTTGACACTCTTCCAAACCAACTTTCAATAATATTGAAAACAGTATTATCGATCTCATATTCATCATGGGGCTTAAATAAATTTTCAAGATCATAAGAAGAATCACCCCAATCATGATCATTGCAACAAATAGTAGTCATAGCAAAACTAGCATACCCAAGCTTGAGGTTTTGCATATCCTTAGAACAATTGACATTAAGAGAATTTACAATAACATCATTGCAATCATGCTTTTCATCGAAGGAACTATCAAGTATGGGTGAAATAGCAACGACTTCATGTTTAACATAAGGAACTATAGCAAATTCATCTTCAAATATTGGCATCATGGCCACAAGAATAGCAAGCATCATGTTCATCAAAGGATATTTCAATCAAATCATCAGAATCATAATTATCTATAGATTCATGCATATCATTATTTTCTTCCAAAGCAATGGTCATTATTTCGATAAATTCTTTGACATAGACATTATGAGCATAGTTTTCATAGCAATATTTAAGTATGTCAAAATTTTCGGATTTGTAAGGAGTAATATCACACATTTCAATCAAAGAAGCAACTTCATAAGCACCCTTAAAAGCAACAAATTCTTCAATTTGTTCGATATCATGGTAACTATAAACACCCTTTGCATAATAAGATAAGATTTCATTATCATTAAACTCACATAGGAAGGGAAGGTGTTTTTAGAGTTCTTAGAGCAACAAAAAAAATCGTAAATTTCACAAAGATTCCAAGCATAGCATAGCAAACTATTTATTTGATACCATAAGAGCTTCCCTTTTTCAGACAAACGATGATGCACAGAATGAGCATGCTCATCTAAAGATTTTCCCTCAACTAAACTAGTTGATGTTTCAGCACGAGCACATATAGATCGAAGATGATCCAAGTAGAACACTTTAAGTGGATCCCTATCAATAGATTTTTAGCAAGAAAAGATGCAAGAAAATAGAAGGCACATGGAAACACAAACAAAAAGACATACGGGAAGAAGGTGAAGAAAAGGCAAAGGTTTTCAAAAATC
>NW_025267413.1:0-1479 GCF_018294505.1 Triticum aestivum | reverse complement strand
GACGGGGTCGGGGGGGGTTGCCCCGGTCCATATCCAACCGAGAGAGGGAGGAGGAGGCCGGGAGGTGATGGGCCGGCGAGGTGGCGTCGCGGAGGAGGATGGAGGCGCGGTGGGTGTGGCGATGGGAGGCGTCGGGAGCGCGGGATCGATCCCGATCCAGATCGGATCGGGAGGGGGGAGTGGCGACGTGGGGAGGGGGGTTAGGGTTTCGGTGCCCCCCCTGGAGGGGTTATTGGCCTGGGTCTGGGCCGGCCTGGCCGGCCTGGTGGCCAGCTGGGCCGGTTGGCCCATCGAGTGGGGGTTTCTCTTCTGCCATTTTTTTATAGTTTTAGGTTTTAGTTTTTCTGTTTTGTTTTATTTATTTTCTTTATCTATTTTCTTTTCTATTTTATTCTTTTAATTTCTGTTTTATAAAAGATAAATACAACTCCAAGATTAATGTTATAATTTATTCTACTGCCCCAAAAAGTTTGACACCTAATAAAAATAGTTTGCATTATTATTAATTATAAAAGGCATTTAATTAATTGTCACAGCTGCTGTTTTAATTACTCTAGAGCCTTTAAACATATTATAAAATTGTGGTTTCTCCACAATAATTACCTGTGCATTATTTTGTTCACTCCGAACATTTTAGTTTTAAAATTTGAAAACTTTTATTGTTTACTTGATTTTGAATTTGAATTTGAATCGGTTTTTTGAATTAACGAGAGATTAGCAACAGTAATAATGGTGACGTGGCATCATTAGCGAAGGATTACTGTAGCGTAACTATCCGGGCGTCACAATTCTCCTCCACTACAAGAAATCTCGTCCCGAGATTTAAGAGGGGGACTAGGGGGAAAGGTCTGGTTACGAAATCCTAACGAATCTTCTCGTCTTTGCTTGCTCTTCTTGAAGAGATCAATCCATTACATTGATGTCTTCATTCCTCTGCTTCAGGTCATCAGGATGAAGTCGGCATCCTTTCTTCGTGATCTTCATCGTATTTAAGAATAGGTAACGAGGCAGATCAGCAACGACAGAATGCTATAAGGGTAATAATCTGGGATTAACCCATGAATGAGCATATGAGTACCTCTCGAGTTGAACAAAATAAAACACATCGAGAGTAAAGTTGGAAGGTACAATAAGAAGTTTCAAGCAGATAGATAGTTTCTCGAAGTCTGAACCGGAGTGAGAAAGGGTTTCAGAGCAACGAGAGTAAGTATCGCGTCTGATACGAGAATAGAGCATTAGGAAGGTGGCCCGTGAATTAAATATGAAGCCAAGCGTGGGAAATAACCATTAGTAACAGGGCTGTACAGGAGAGTCAGGTTTTGATCCTGTGGAACTGTGGGTTATGGGCCCACCATGTGGGTTAAACATTAAAAGAGCGGTGACATCTTGCACGGTTATGATAGCAAGGCATGTCAGGGAGTACCATGTCAGCTATGTCGGCAACAACGTTGGTACCAAGGGCGAGGGACGAAGAGAACC
>NW_025267412.1:0-1479 GCF_018294505.1 Triticum aestivum | reverse complement strand
AAGCTGAAATTACTCACGGCTGAACCGGCCGTGGCGTCGTAAGCCAGTGCGGTCGGGCGAGTCAATCGCAGGAGCAGTAAGCCACTCGAACGCCGAGTCGGCCACGGGGGTGGACGGGTAAGTCGCCCGTCACATTGTAAGCCGGCACAAACGTGTGAATCGGCTGGCGCGTTGATGTAGATCAGACCGCAGGGGCGGCAGCTTGCACCCATATTCTTTGATCATTGTGGCACGGTCATATGCTAGCACATGACAGTAATTATGCAATTTATATATCCATGATCCGGCCATCGGCTTTGCAATGACCAATTGTCCTGTATATAAAATGCAAAGATCAAAGTAATTGCTCTCTGACAAAAAATAATATGTGCTAAAATTATACTTAGAGGGATATCACCTGATTCGCCCAGAAAACAGATGAGTCGGCCATGGCATTGTAAGCTGGTGCGGACGCGTGAACCGTCGTGAGAGCAGATGGCGTTGTAAACCGGCGCGGACGAGCGGGTCAATTGCAGGCGTGGTAAGTCACACGGACGGTCGAGTCAATCGCAGGCACGATAAATTGCGCGGACGGGCGAGTCAGCCGCATCGTGTTGATGTAGACCGGACCGCAGGGGTAGTGATTTGCGCACATCCGCTGAGCAATTTGACATGGCGCGGATGTTGACTTGACCTCCAATGACAGCGCACGAGGACCGGATCATACTTCAGCCATGAGTTAATTGACCTGTGTACACAATAGCATATCGCGAAAAAAGCTTTGGATGATATTTAATTATACCAAGTACAGTAAGAGTTTGGAGAAATAGCACCTGATTGTTTTTTTATTCGGAAAGTCAATAAAACCCCTTTTCTTTTTATCTCTACTCCAGGTGCAAACGCCTTGCGGTGCACATTATATGCATACTTGCACCGTTCTTCAACTGGTACTGGCTTTGTTAGTATTTTACATTGGCTCAAGTCTTCACATGGAGGAAACAGTAGCAGCAGCTGTAATCGTTGACCGCTCCTTGTCCTCATATCAAAACACCATATCACGGGAAACCACTGCTTGGTGGTACCATACTCATCATCTTCAGAATCCCAGCCGCTCAATGCATGTCATCTGATGAGTCTGACAATACCCGTCATGAGAGAAGGTGTGGGCGGATCCAGCGAGCCATGGTGGAGGAAGCAGCCAGGCAGTGTCGCAGCGGTTGCGGCGACTTGTGGCCGCAGCAGTGGGCGCTAGAAGGCAGTTCTCCGACGGTGGCGCTAGCGAAGCGGGTAGTGCTGAGACACGCGACGGCCCGGTGGCTACGGGGAGGCCAGCAGGCGGAGCGAAACGCGCCAAGCCGGCTGAAACGACGCGGACGCGATGAAGTGCGATGCAGTGCAAGGCGCGCGAGGCGGAGCCTGGCCCGGAGCAACATCAACACGGAGCTGGCCATGGCGGAACACAGGCAGGGCCATTGTGGGCGGAGAACGAGGCGAGGCCAG
>NW_025267411.1:0-1479 GCF_018294505.1 Triticum aestivum | reverse complement strand
CAGTCGCAATTTTGGCTGATTCTGGTCCGTTTCATGGACTATTACTCACAGTTTTGGTGTCCCAAAGCGATTTCAATGGTTGTTGAACCCTAAGGTGCGCTTACGTGTCGGTCATCAACAAACGTAGTTTAGGCTGATTCTGGCCTGATTCTTGGACTATTACTCACCGTTTTGGGGTCCCAAAGCGATTTCCATAGTTGTTGAACCCAAAGGTGCGCTTACGTGTCGGTCATCAACACTCGCAGTTTTGGCCGATTCTGTCCCGTTTCGTGACTATTACCCAGTTTTGGGGCCCCAAAGTGGTTTCCACAATTGACGAACCGCAAGGTGCGTTTACGTGTCGGTTATCAACACTCAGAATTTTGGCCAATTCTGGTTCATTTCGTGCACTATTACTCACCGTTTTCGGGTCCTAGAGCGATTTCCATGATTGACGATCCCTGGGGTGCATTTATGTGTCGGTCATCAACACTCGCAGTTTTGGCTGACTCTGCCCCGTTTCATGGTTTATTACTCATTGTTTTGGGGTCCGGAGCGATTTCCATAATTGACGCACCCCGGCGTGCGTTTACATGTCGCTCACCAGCAATCGTAATTTTGTTCGATTCTGGGCTCTTCCGTGGACTATTACTCACCATTTTGGGGTCCCAGCGCTATTTCCACATTCACAATGACCGGGGTGCGTTTACGTGTACGTCGTCAACAGTCGCAATTTTGGCTGATTCTGGTCCGTTTCATGGACTATTACTCACAGTTTTGGTGTCCCTAAGCGATTTCAATGGTTGTTGAACCCTAAGGTGCGCTTACGTGTCGGTCATCAACGAACGCAGTTTAGGCTGATTCTGGCCTGATTCTTGGACTATTACTCACCGTTTTGGGGTCCCAAAGCGATTTCCATAGTTGTTGAACCCAAAGGTGCGCTTACGTGTCGGTCATCAACACTCGTAGTTTTGGCCGATTCTGTCCCGTTTCGTGACTATTACCCAGTTTTGGGGCCCCGAAGTGGTTTCCACAACTGACGAACCGCAAGGTGCGTTTACGTGTCGGTTATCAACACTCAGAATTTTGGCCAATTCTGGTTCATTTCGTGCACTATTACTCACCGTTTTCGGGTCCTAGAGCGATTTCCATGATTGACGATCCCTGGGGTGCATTTATGTGTCGGTCATCAACACTCGCAGTTTTGGCTGACTCTGCCCCGTTTCATGGTTTATTACTCATTGTTTTGGGGTCCGGAGCGATTTCCATAATTGACGCACCCCGGCGTGCGTTTACATGTCGCTCACCAGCAATCGTAATTTTGTTCGATTCTGGGCTCTTCCGTGGACTATTACTCACCATTTTGGGGTCCCAGAGCTATTTCCACATTCACAATGACCGGGGTGCGTTTACGTGTAAGTCGTCAACAGTCGCAATTTTGGTTGATTCTGGCCCGTTTCATGGACTATTACTCACCGTTTTGGTGTCCCTAAGCGATTT
>NW_025267410.1:0-1479 GCF_018294505.1 Triticum aestivum | reverse complement strand
CATGAGCCATAGTAGTCCGCTACAGCCCGGTTCACCGGAGTCCTGCTAGCCCAGCACTACTGCTCCGGAACACTTGACTGGCCGGCATGTGATTCACTTCGTTCCTGTGTCTGTCCCTTCGGGGAAATGTCACGCGGTGACATCCGGAGTCCTGCCTAGCCTGCTACAGCCCGGGTTCCCGGAGTCCTGTTAGCCCAGTGCTACAGCCCGGATTCGCACGCTGCTGACCGACATGCTCGATGTTGATTCATGTATGCATGTCCCCGTAAGTTAGTGCCACTTTGGGTTCACGACTAGTCATGTCGGCCCGGGTTCTCTGTCATATGGATGCTAGCAACACTATCATATACGTGAGCCAAAAGGCGCAAACGGTCCCGGGCCATGGTAAGGCGACACCCGTGGGAATACCGTGCGTGAGGCCACAAAGTGATATGAGGTGTTACCGGCTAGATCGATGTGACTTGGAATCGGGGTCCTGACGGCTTTGGTATCAGAGCCTGACTGCCTGTAGGATTACCAAGCCAAACTGGTCGAAGTTGAGTCTAGAAATTCTTTAGTTATGTAAGGGAATTGTTTGTGGAAAGGAACGTAAGGCTCTTTTTACTCCTTTACCTTATGCCCTTCTGATTTGAGTCAACCTTTTCTTTTCTACGGGGATTAAGAACTAGGCTCCTCATCTTTCTATCAGGATCACATGTTACTAATCCGTAGACTCGTAGGATTGTTGGTTTCAAGCCCCAGTTCAGTTTCTACTACTTCCATGTGTTCTTAGTTGATCTCCGAACATTGATAATGTGATGTTAAGTGGTTATGCCACCAATTTGCAGGATGTCTCAAATCTTTTTGAGCATTTACAGCCGTTATGCTGTCCGAGTCATCCCAGGTTTCTAAACAGTCTGATGCATTTGCAAATCCTTTCCATGTTCCTGATGTCCCTTTGGGCCAGTTCAACCACACTAATCAGTGTGTTGAGGTACTCCATTGCCTCGACATATATGTTGGAGCTAGTATTATGACCCTAGGTGTCTTAGAGGGTCACCAGGTAATCTAGCCATGTTTTGTGTTCCCAGTGTGATGATTCTGGCCACATTCTCGAAAGCATCCCGTGATGCCATTTAGTTGGTAGGTATTCTATTCCTGGGTTTTTGAGCCCGAGATTCACCCTACTTACTTCATGTTGATAGTGTTTGCTAGTTCCTTTAGGATATAAGTAACCTTGGCAATAGTCCTCGATGTCCGTGGTATTTCCTTCTTCCAAATACCATGAACTATTTATGGCAAAAGTTCCACGTTGAACCGAAAGATCACAACTAGAGTGCTCTTGATGAGTTCTCGGTTTTATGTTGTGACTCTGCCAGTCCTATCTTTCTGCATGGGTTATTCGGAAGAAACATGTTGAACTTATTCAACGTGCTAACCGATGCATCTACAACTTAAAGAAATCATCTGTTCCTTTGAGCTGTTCTCTTTAGTTGTATT
>NW_025267409.1:0-1479 GCF_018294505.1 Triticum aestivum | reverse complement strand
CTTCAATTCCCTGTGGAGTAACAACATAGCCAAGAAAAGATACTCGGTCGGTGCAAAAGGTGCACTTCCCAAGGTTACCAAACAAACGTGCATCACGTAGAGCAATAAAAACAGCACGTAAATGTTCCAAATGTTCTTCCAAAGATCTGCTATAAATCAGTATATCATCAAAATAGACTACCACAAATCGTCCAATGAAAGCACGTAAAACTTCGTTCATTAGTCTCATGAAAGTACTAGGCGCATTAGTTAACCCAAAAGGCATGACTAACCACTCATATAATCCAAACTTAGTTTTAAATGCTGTTTTCCATTCATCCCCCAACTTCATACGAATTTGATGGTATCCACTACGCAAATCAACTTTGGAGAATGTTGTAGAGCCACTCAATTCATCAAGCATATCATCGAGCCTAGGAATAGGATGACGATAACGAATAGTAATATTATTAATGCCTCTACAATCAACACACATACGTGATGTACTATCCTTTTTCGGCACTAGAATAATAGGAACAGCACAAGGACTAAGGGATTCGCGTATATAACCTTTGTCGAGAAGCTCTTGTACTTGACGCATAATCTCCTTCGTCTCTTCTGGATTGGTACGGTATGGTGCACGGTTTGGCAATGAAGCACCGGGAATTAAGTCAATCTGATGCTCAATCCCTCGAATAGGCGGTAATCCCGGTGGCACGTCTTGTGGAAAGACGTCAGCGAACTCCTGCAAAATGTTAGTGACAGCAGGAGGCAAAGAGGAAGGCACGTCCTCGAATGAAAATAATGCCTCTTTGCACACAAAAGCATAGCAAACAGATTTGCTGAAATCTAGCTCATCAATATCAGATTTGGTGGCAAATAAACATGCACTTTTCAATTTAATTTCAGAAGCAACACTAGATGGTTTATTATTAGGCTTCATTTGTTGCTCAAATTCTTTTGCCACAATCTGAATTTCACTCATATTCTTCTCCTGTTTTGCTTTATTAGCTCTATTGATATCATCTTTAAAAATGGAATCAGGAGTCATAGGAAGCAAAGTAATATTTTTATCCTTATGAACAAGAGTATAGTGATTGTTTCTACCATGGTGTACAGAATTTTTATCAAATTGCCATGGTCTACCAAGTAATAAGGAACATGCTTGCATAGGTACCACATCACAATCAACATAATCAGCATATGTAGAGATACTAAAATGCACACGAACAGTACGTGTTACCTTAACCTTGCCGCTGTTGTTGAACCATTGGATGTAGTAAGGATGTGGATGTGGTCTTGTGGTGAGAGAAAGCTTCTCCACCATCTCCATGCTAGCCAAGTTGTTGCAGCTCCCTCCGTCTATTATGACGCGCACAGAACGTTCCTTCACAACTCCCTTGGTATGGAAGAAATTGTGCCTCTGATTTTGCTCAGCTTGTGTGACCTGCACACTCAAAACACGTTGAGCAACTAAACATTCATACCTGTCAGCGTCTT
>NW_025267408.1:0-1479 GCF_018294505.1 Triticum aestivum | reverse complement strand
CTTACGTGTCGGTCATCAACAATCACAGTTTGGGCCGATTCTGGCCCGTTTCTTGGACTACTACTCTATTTTGGGGTCTCAGAGTCATTTCCATGATTGACGAACCCCAGGGTGCGTTTACGTGTCGATCATCAACACTCACATATTTGGCCGAATCGTGTCCGTTTCGTGCACTATTACTCAATGTTTTGGAGACCTAGAGCAATTTCCATGATTGATGAACCCCAGGGTGCATTTATGTGTCTGTCGTCAACACTCACAGTTTTGGCCAATTCTGACATGTTTCGTGGACTATTACTCACGGTTTTGGGGTCCCGAAGTGATTTCCATAGTTGTTGAACTCCAAGGTGTGCTTACGTGTTGGTCATCAACACTCGCAGTTTTGGCCGATTCTGGCCCGTTTCATGGACTATTACTCACCGTTTTGGGGTCCCAAAGCGATTTCCATGGTTGTCGAATTCGAAGGTGCGCTTACATGTCGGTCATCAACAATCACAGTTTGGGCCGATTCTGGCCCGTTTCTTGGACTATTACTCTATTTTGGGGTCTTGGAGTCATTTCGATGATTGACGAACCCTTGGTGCGTTTACGTGTCGGTGATCAACACTCACATATTCGGCCGATTCTAGTCCGTTTTGTGCACTATCACTCAATGTTTTGGAGACCTAGAGGGATTTCCACGATTGATGAACCCGGGGTGCATTTATGTGTCTGTCGTCAACACTCACAGTTTTGGCCAATTCTGACATGTTTCGTGGACTATTACTCATGGTTTTGGGGTCCCGGAGCGATTTCCATAGTTGTTGAACTCCAAGGTGTGCTTACGTGTTGGTCATCAACACTCGCAGTTTTGGCCGATTCTGGCCCGTTTCATGGACTATTACTCACCGTTTTGGGGTCCCAAAGCGATTTCCATGGTTGTCGAATTCCAAGGTGCGCTTACATGTCGGTCATGAACAATCACAGTTTGGGCCAATTTTGGCCCGTTTCTTGGACTATTACTCTATTTTGGGGTCTTGGAGTCATTTCGGTGATTGACGAACCCTTGGTGCGTTTACGTGTCGGTGATCAACACTCACATATTCGGCCGATTCTAGTCCGTTTTGTGCACTATCACTCAGCGTTTTGGGGACCTAGAGCAATTTCCACGATCGATGAACCCCGAGGTTCGTTTATGTGCCCGTCGTCAACACTGAGAGTTTTCGCCAATTCTGACGGGTTTCGTGGACTATTACTCACCGTTTTGGGGTCCCGAAGTGATTTCCATAGTTGTTGAACTCCAAGGTGTGCTTACGTGTTGGTCATCAACACTCACAGTTTTGGCCGATTCTGGCCCGTTTCATGGACTATTACTCACCGTTTTGGGGTCCCGAAGCGATTTCCATGGTTGTCGAACTCCAAGGTGCTCTTACGTGTCGGCCATCAACAATCACAGTTTGGGCCGATTCTGGCCCGTTTCGATGAACCCCGGGGTTCGTT
>NW_025267407.1:0-1479 GCF_018294505.1 Triticum aestivum | reverse complement strand
AGTCAAGACTACCTATAGCAGTGCTAAGTTGGCAAAGATATACATGACCAGAATTGTGTGTTTACACGGAGTTCCGAGGAGCATCGTATCAGATAGAGGAACCCAGTTTACCTCGAAATTTTGGAACCAGTTGCACGAGACATTGGGAACTAGATTGGAATTCAGTACAGCTTTCCACCCACAGACCGATGGACAGACTGAGAGAGTCAATCAGATTTTGGAAGATATGCTGAGAGCTTGTGCACTAGATTATGGATCTAGCTGGGATGATAATTTGCCGTATGCAGAATTTTCCTACAACAACAGTTACCAAACCAGCTTGAAGATGGCACCTTTCGAGGCTCTGTATGGAAGAAGGTGCAGGACACCGTTGTCATGGGACGAAACTGGAGATCGTCAGTTGTTTGGACCAGATTTGATTAAGGAGTCTGAACAGAAGGTTAAGTTGATTCGAGACAGGCTCAAGGTAGCCCAGTCCAGGCAGAAGAGCTATGCCGATTCAAAGCGCAAAGCGATTGAGTATGAAGTTGGAGACAGAGTATATCTCAGAGTATCCCCGCTTCGAGGAGTTAAGCGTTTTGGAGTTAAAGGAAAGTTAGCACCCCGTTTCGTTGGACCGTATAAGATTTTGCAACGTATGGGAGAAGTTGCTTATAAGTTGGAATTGCCAGAAGAACTGTCAGGAGTTCATGATGTATTCCATGTTTCTCAGTTGAAGAAATGTCACCCAGAGATAGCAGAGGTACCGTTAAGAGACACAGTGCCACTGGGAGCAATTCAGTTGAAGGATGACTTGACATATGAGGAAAAACCTGTTAAGATTCTCGATTATGCCAGCAGAGTTACCCGCAGCAAAGTTATCAAGTTTTGTAAAGTTCAGTGGAGCCACCACACTGAGGATGAAGCCACCTGGGAAAGAGAGGAAGTTTTGCTCAAGGACCACCCTCACCTATTTTCTAGCCAACCCGAATCTCGAGGGCGAGATTCATCTTAAGGGGGTAGGTTTGTAACATCCCAAATTTTCAATTTGGAATGTTATACATTAGGTCATCATGCATATCATATTTTTCTCGCATTTTCCGATCCTAGCAAATTTCACGCAACTCAAGGACCCTCGGAGAGAGTTGGAAGTTTCATTATTTCATATTTGGGAATTCTCAAATTTTGAAAATAGGATCATTTGGATTGATTTAATTATCTTCATAAAGTTTTTCCTATAAAAATTTTAAGAGAGGGAATAATATGACTTTCCCAATATTTAGGAAAAATGAAGATATTATAAATAAATCAAGATTTGGTTTTGGGAAGATTTATTTTGCTTAGGCAAAAATGAGCATTTTAAAAATTTATGCATGTTTGCCGTTTTTAAAGTTCATTTTGTTCGACTCATTTTTAGGAGTCGGGGAAAATTTGTTTTATTTAATTCGGAGTTCGTTTGGTATTTTATTTAATCCGTTTTGTTTTGTTTTAAAAAAAAAA
>NW_025267406.1:0-1479 GCF_018294505.1 Triticum aestivum | reverse complement strand
TTCGCGCGCTCTAGCGTAGCTTCCGTCGGGCACCCGTAGCTCCTCGCCGCCGGCGAGCCCGTAGCGGTCGACCCCGTCCGTTCCAGCCCCTCCGACCACCGCCGTTGGACGCGCGACGTCGAGCCGCGTCGAACGCGCCCAGCCCCGCCCCCGCAAACCCACAGTGGGTGAAACCCGCGCCCCTCCCGCGCGCGCCGCCGTGCGTTTTGGTCGCCGGCGATACTCCGGCGCCGGCCGCCGACGTGGCACACCTGGGGCCACCCCTGGGTCACTGCCAGTGGCCCCCACGGGCCCAGTTGACTGGGTTGACCCAGTCAACTGCTGACTGGGCAGGCCCAGTCACTGACATGCGGGCCCCGCCGCAAAAATTAAAAAGAAAAGAAAAAGAAAATGTTTTATAAATAAAAATAAATAGTTTAATTAATCTCTCGCTGACAGGTGGGCCCAGTAATTAATTAGCTAAAAAACTAATTAGTTAATCCTCTGTTAACCCACTGTCTATGACAGGTGGGTCCCCCTTGTCAGTTTGACCAGTCAACCCGGACTGTTAACCGCTGACGTCACTCCTACGTCATGCTGACGTCATATCCCTTTTTCTGTTAATTAAATAATTCCAGAAATTCAAATAAACTTTGAAAATTCATATCTTTTAAACCGTAACTCGGATGAAAATGTTTTCTATATGAAAGTTGCTCAGAACGACGAGACGAATCGGAATATGCAGTCCGTTCGTCCACCACACCTCCATAACCTATCGAACTAGCAACTTTCCCCCTCCGGTCCGTCTATCTGAAAACGCGAAACATCGGGGATACCTCCCGGATGTTCCCCCCCTTCACCGGTACCACCTACTGTCGCGTTAGGACACCCCTAGCACCGCTCACTGTCATGTCACGCATCGTCATGCTTATGTTTGCATTGTATTTACTGTTTCTTCCCCCTCTTCTCTCCGGTAGACTACGAGACCGACACTGCTGCTGCCCAGTTTGACTACGGAGTCGACGACCCCTCCTACTTGACAGAGCAATCAGGCAAGCCCCCCCCTTGATCACCAGATATCGCCTACTCTCCTCTATACTGCTTGCATTAGAGTAGTGTAGCATGTTACTGCTTTTCGATATCCTATTCTGATGCATAGCCTATCCTTGCTACTACTGTTGATACCTTTACCTGCAATCCTACATGCTTAGTATAGGATGCTAGATTTCCATCAGTGGCCCTACATTCTTGTCCGTTTGCTGTGCTACACTATCGGGCCGTGATCACCTGGGCGGTGATCGCGGGTATATACTTATATATTATATACATGACACATGTGATGACTAAAGACGGGTCGGCTCGTAGGAGTACCCGCAAGTGGATCCTTGTGGCGGAGCGACAGGGCAGGTTGAGACCGCCTAGGTAAGAGGTGGGCCTGGCCCTGGTCGGCGTTCGCGGATACTTAACACGCTTAACGAGATCTTGGTATTTGATCTGAGT
>NW_025267405.1:0-1479 GCF_018294505.1 Triticum aestivum | reverse complement strand
GATCCCAGAAGCACCGCCGCATTCCCCTCGTCCTCTCCACCAAGCTGTACGACGCCGGAGGCCCTAGAACGTCGCCATCTTCCTCGTCTGCTCCGACGAACACCGTCGCTCGATTCGCCGACCTCCGAGCGTCCCCAAGCACGCTGAGCTACTCATCGACCTCCCTGTGAGCTTTGCCGTTTTCCCCTCTCTTCCCCGCGTCATTTTCGCCCTCTAGCCGCAGCCCTGAGATCACCCGAGGCCGCCGTCCGCCATGACCGGCGAGCCCGTGCTCCCGAGCTTCTCCTGCTCGCTCCAGGGGTACAAATACGCTCCTGGCGCCTCCAGGAGGATGCCTAGCCACTCCGTTTGCTCGCCCGAGCACTGCAGCCCCGGACTCGCTTGAGCCGAACTCTGGCCGCCGCCGCGAGCTCGTCTCCGGCGAGTACAGGCCACTCCAGCCGCTGTCGCTCGCCCAGTTGGGTGTGGCGCACCTTCAGCTACCCGTAGACGCAAAACACGCGCAAAACCGAGCCCCGTAGTTATTTTCCGGCGAGTTTCCGCCGCAGTTTGAGGTCGCCGCCGGCCAAACTCCGGCGGGCTGACGTGGTCGCTTAGTTAGGCGCTAATCACCACTAATCCCCCCTAACAGACACTAACAGGCGGGCCCCGCAGCGGGTCAAATCCCAGTCAACACGGGATTAACTCCCAGTTAAACAGTGAGCCAATGACATGTGGGACCCGGTCGTCAGGTTTGACCTGGTCAGCCTCTGTTGACTTGTTGATGTCGTGCTGATGCACTGCTGACGTCATAAATATTTTCTGGAATTTAAAATAAATCAGAAATGATTTATGAATTTAAGAAAACAAACTAAACTTCAAAAATTCATAGAAATTCAACCGTAACTTCAAATGAAACAAATTATATATGTAAAATTATCAGAAAAATCCAATCTATCCATTTATGCTGTTTTCATGCATGACAAAGCAACTTAACCTTGCTGTATAGATCAAAACATGATAATGCACATTATAATTCATAACTTGAGTTTGAATTTGAACCCTTGGTTCAAATTAGCTCAAACCCTTCTGGTTTTAGTTGCATTAGCTTAAATCACAGCATATTGATATGTCATGATCATGCATCATATTGTGCATTGCATTGATTGTATTCTTCCTTGTTTGCTGGTATTTGTCCCCTCTCAGTAGACGTGGTTCCGACGATGAGATCGATGGCACCGATGAAGAACTATACTATCTTCAGAAGTGCCAGGCAAGCAAAACCCCCTTGTTCATTCCGATACAATCCCACTCTCTCGCTCCTGCTCTCTTTTACTGCATTAGGACAACAATGATTCAACTGTTACATGCTGCGGTAGTTGAACCCCTTTCCTCTGCATGGCCTGTCATTGCCACAGTAAATAGATGAAACCCACTAGCATGAGTAGGAGTTGTTTGAGCCCTGGTGTGCCTACTCATTCATACTTGTTTGTCATGCCT
>NW_025267404.1:0-1479 GCF_018294505.1 Triticum aestivum | reverse complement strand
TTTTGTGTTGCCGGTATTTGTCCCCTCTCGATAGACGTGATACCGATGATGTGATCGTTGACACTGATGAAGACTCAATGCTATCTTCAGAAGTGCCAGGCAAGCAAAACCCCCTTGTTCATTCCGATACAATCCTACTCTCTCGCTCCTGCTCTCTTTTACTGCATTAGGACAACAACGATTCAACTGTTACTTGCTGCGGTAGCTGAACCCCTTTATCCTTTGCATGACCTGTCATTGCCACAGTAAATAGATGAAACCCACTAGCATGAGTAGGAGTTGTTTGAGCCCTGTTGTGCCTACTCATTCATGCTTGTTGTCATGCCTGCTATTGCTTAGAGTTGAGTCAGGTCTGATTCATCGGGGATGAATCAGAGGCGTGTGAACATGTCCTACTATGGGTGAACTAAGTGTGTGAACACGATTTGGTAAAGGTAGCGGTGAGAGGCCATGTAGGAGTACATGGTGGGTTGTCTCATTGCAGCCGTCCTTAGGAACTGAGTTCTGTGTTTGTGATCCATGACCAGCTACTACCACACATTGGAATGCTTAAGTGCCCCTCTCGACTTATTAATCAACATGATCTCTGTCCAGGAGTTGCAACTAGTTTCTGGTGTTTGTAGGTAGTGTTAGTAGTCTACCAAGTGGCACCCGGTACAGGTGGGCTTGGGACAGACTAGGCACAGTGGCCAGGTGTACCAAGTGGCACCCGGTTGGTGGGCTTGGGAACCCTGCACACATCGTTTGGGGCCGTAAGCGACACCCCGGCCGGATCTCCTTGCGGATGGAACCCGAATAGGCGATAAACCTGGACTAGAGACTTGTTCGGTTAGTCAGGTCGTGGCCGACTCCCTCGCCCGGCTTCCGCTTGAAGGTTGCCGAGGTACATGATGTGTACAGGGCGGTAAGTGGCGAGAGCGTGTGTGAAGAAGTACACCCCTGCAGGGTTAACATCATCTATTCGAATAGCCGGATTCCTCGGATATGGAAACTTGGACCCCTTGTACAGTTCATAGACAAGTGAAAGTGGATACTCTAAAATACGCAAGATAAGCGTGAGTGCTATGGATGGCGTTCTCGTAGGGAGACGGAAGCGGATCCATAGTGGTGTATTGATATGGTGAATATGTGGACTCGTGTGCGCCACCTCAAAAGAGTCGCTTGCAGTCGTAGTTTAGGATAGCCACCGAGTCAAAGCTGGCTTGCTGCAGTTAAACCCCACCATCCCCTTGTTGAAAATGATGCATATGTAGTTAGTTCTGATGTAAGTCTTGCTGGGTACATTTGTACTCACGTTTGCCTATTTTATGTTTTTGCAGAGAGACTTCAGTCTCACTAGTAGTTCCACGTGGACTTCGACGTTTAGCTTGTTACCTCAGCTACGATCTTGTGCCCTCGGCAGGATCTGATAGATAGTCAGGCTTCTCAGCCTTTTTCATTTATAGATGTCTGTACCCAGACATGATAGCTTCCGCTTGT
>NW_025267403.1:0-1479 GCF_018294505.1 Triticum aestivum | reverse complement strand
CGATTCTGGCCCGTTTCATGGGCTATTACTCGCCATTTTGGGGTCCCTATGCGATTTCCTTGCTTGTGGAACTACAAGGTCCTATTACGTCCTTACGTGCAGGTCATCGACACTCGCCGTTTTGGCTGATTCGTCCCGTCTCATGGGCTATTGCTCACCTTTTTGAGGTCCTGGAGCGATTTCCACGATTAATGATCCCCGAGGTGCGTTTACGTGTAGGTCATCAACACTTGCAGTTTTGGCCGATTTTGGCGCATTTCATGGACTATTACTCACCATTTTGAGGTCTTGGAGCGATTTCCACGATTGATGAAACTCGGGGTGCATTTACCTATCGGTCATCAACACTCGCAGGTTTGGCTGATTCTGGCCCGTTTCGTGGACTATTACTGACCGTTTTGGGGTCCCGAAGCGATTTTCTTGGTTTATGGACCCCAAGGTGCGCTTACGTGCATGACATTAACGCTCGCCATTTTGGCCGATTCTGGCCCATTTCATGGACTATTACTCACCGTTTTGGGATCCTAGAGCGACTTTTATGGTTGTTGAACCCCAACGTGCGCTTACATATCGTTCATCAACACTCACCTCTTTGACGATTCTGACCCGTTTCATAGACTATTACTCACCGTTTTGGGGTAAGGAGCAAATTCCATGGTTACTGAACCCCGAGGTGCGCTTACGTGCAGGTCATTAACACTCGCTGTTTTGGCCGATTCTGGCCCGTTTCGTGGACTACTACTCACCAATTTGGGGTCCCAGAGCGATTTTTATTGTTGCCGAAGCCCAAGGTGTGCTTATGTGTCGTTCATCAACAATCGCCATTTTGGCCGATTCTGGCCCGTTTCATGGGCTATTACTCATTGATTTGGGGTTTCGGAGCGATTTTATGGTTACTGAACCCTAATGTGCGCTTACGTGTAGGTCATTGACACTCACAATTTTCGCTGATTCTGGCCCGTTTCGTGGACTATTAATCACCATTTTGGGGTCCCGAAGCGATTTTAATGGTTGCTGAACCCCAAGAAGCGCTTACGTGTCATTCATCAACACTCTCCGTTTTGCCCGATTCTGTCCCGTTTCATGGGCTATTACTCACCATTTTGGTGTCCCTATGCGATTTCCTTGCTTGTTGAACTACAAGGTCCTATTACGTGCTTACGTGCAGGTCATCGACACTCGCCGTTTTGGCTAATTCGTCCCGTCTCATGGGCTATTGCTCACCTTTTTGAGGTCCTGGAGCGATTTCCACGATTAATGATCCCCGAGGTGCGTTTACGTGTAGGTCATCAACACTTGCAGTTTTGGCCGATTTTGGCGCATTTCGTGGACTATTACTCACCATTTTGAGGTCTTGGAGCGATTTCCACGATTGATGAACCTCCGGGTGCATTTACCTATCGGTCCTCAACACTCGCAGGTTTGGCCGATTCTGGCCCGTTTCGTGGACTATTACTGACCGTTTTGGGGTCCCGAAGC
>NW_025267402.1:0-1479 GCF_018294505.1 Triticum aestivum | reverse complement strand
CGACCAAAACGGATGTGGACAGATGAAATGGTCGCCCTGTTGGAGTTGGTGTAACACTAGAGGTTGACGCGCGCTTTGTCGTGCCGTCGTTAGACATGAGTTAAGCCTTTCTTTTTATTTGACATGATATTATGGTTGGTGGCTTCATTATGTATTTCACATGAGTTAAGATGACTTTTAGTTGCAATGATGATTTCTTCTTTTTGTTGGCTTCGCTCTCGCTCGATAGAGACAATATCTATCTATGAGGTGAACTAAATTGTTTTGTGGGTGATTATGGTATTCTTATGTATAACACAATAATCAATATATGAGTGTCACGTTCGGCTAGGAGTGGACCCAAGCAAACAATCGCATGAGCGGCCCACCAGCTCCCCAAAGCCGTGATGGACCAGGAGCAAACATTCCTAGAGAGTTTAGAACCTTAGAAGATATGACAACGGGAAGTAAAAAAATCAGCAACTTTATTTGAAAAGAATATAATGTTCAGATCGAAAAATTCATTTCTGCACCCGAGCGCATCTGCACCCACGTTGACAAAAAATCAAAACAAATAATAGAAAAATTCAAAAAAATTCCAATTTTTTTGTGTTGTAGACAATTTGATGCGTGAGGTCCGCTCCAATTTTCAAATCATTTGGACGTTTGAGAAGCTCTCAGTAAAAAAGATAAATTGGGAGTCTGTAAAAATGTTTACTGTTCATGTACTGTTTTAGTCCGATTTGTCTTTTTTACTGAGAGCTGCTCAAATGTCCAAATGACTTGAAATTTGGAGCGGGCCTCACACATCAAATTGTCTACCACACAAAAAAGAGTTGAAATTTTTTGAATTTGTTTTGAATTTTTTATAATTTTTCTAACCAGGTGCAGATGAGCCTGAGCACCAAAACGCCCTACTCGTTCAGATCCGCCATTCAACGTTTGGCAAAACTTCTAACGAAATAAAGAAATTGGACCAGCACCGCTCATCAACAAACAAGCAAGCCGGCTAGGAAAAGGTTTAAGACCTAGACCATGCAAACCAATAAAACTTACCGGCACAATCCAAATTTTTAAAAACCAAACTCTTCGACCGAAACCAACAAAAACCATTTTAAAACTTTCGGTTAAACCCATTTGCTTCAACAGAATCAAGCCATCAATTTGAAGTAGACGTCAACACATGAGCAAGCAACAAAGCTCTTGACGTCAATTACTCCCTTGCAACAAGCAGTTGTTGACATAGATTAGAGGAACTCCAAACACCGCGGCCTCCTGACACCAGAGCATTGGCGCGACCCTGCCTACTCGCAAGTCTCCCCTAACCGGGTGGCCTGGTTCGCTATGGAGCACGATGTGGCCCGCCGCGGCGGCATGCGGCTTAACCTTGGGTTCGTGCCGTCGCCCCCGGAGGTGGCATCGGAGGAGAAGGAGGCGGCCCACCAGGCCACATTGGAGGTGGTGCTCCAGGGCACCCTAGAGGAGAGCCAGCATGAGCAG
>NW_025267401.1:0-1479 GCF_018294505.1 Triticum aestivum | reverse complement strand
GAAAAACTGTAAAATCTCACCGAGCAACCTGGAAATCTGATACCACTTGATAGAGGCGGGGGTGTCCCGATCTTTCGATGAGATGATAACTATCGATTTGGTGAAGATGACTTTGACGATCCGACTACAAACGTGCACGACGTTGCGCCTTAGCAATCGCTAAACCAACTCCGAAAGGTTATTGACCACGCTGGAGCACAATCAACCTGACCACGAAGGTCTATTCCTGCAAGCAATCGAAGAACAAGCAAGAATATGATAAAAGCAATCTGAATATTGCGAGTATATATGAAGTATTGATAAGGGTGGGGATCCGTAAGCGGTCTTGGTCTGGTCGTTGGACACAAACGAAGTACACGAAGTTGCAATGGCTAACTTTTAACTAAACAAATCCCAAGGAAAAGCTACTAGATGAATCTACTTATATAGGAGCAAGGGGTGGCGGCCAAGGAGGTGGGAGGACGTCCCAAGGCAGCCTAAAACTAAATCTAGGTCGTACAAGACCAATGGGCCCAAGTGGAGGTGATGTAACACCTTTGGACTTGTAGTTTGACTCGGATTCTGCTGCAGCATCAGATTGTTTCGTCCACAACTCAACGCTCCGGACGAATTTGAAGGTGATTCCAATTGGGTTGGAAAGTGCCCGAAATCTAGTTTCCAACAAAAAAAGAATCACCCAATTCGGAGTCCGTATGAAAAACTTGTGTGCGTTTTGAGTCAGGTATGTCTGTGCAGTCCGAATCTGAATCCAGAACGTGAGAGACTTGGACTCTATCTTCTCTTGGGTCAAAAGTGACGTGAGAGAACTTTTTAGACAGCAAATAAACATCTCTTTCTTCCTTATCTTCATATGTGGATTGTACAAATGTCCCATACACCTGCAATTAGACAAAACAAAAAAGTGTGTGAAGTATTTTTGTTCTGGATAACATAAATAGATTATTGAATAGTTTGCACTAGAAATCACCTGACAAATATGCATATATGCAATATTTTTGATCATATCCAAGGTAGTCATGTCCTCATCATCCTCCCCTTCTTGAAAATAAAGCCGTCCTCGGCGTTGCTTAATCTGAAATGTGGCTAACAAAAGAGACAAGGTGTACATGTTGTATATGTATATGTCATCCATTTTTACTTCCCTTGATTTTTGCATATATGACACATGAATAGATGAGTAACTTGTATAGTTCATAAAATCTAAAGCCAAAAAATTAGCACAAGAAGTAGAAGGCATGAAAATATTGCAACTCAGTTTGCACATATAAGTGAAGCTCTTATTCATTTCAAAAGATTGACAATGTTCATCATTAAACCATCCCAACATTGGTGAATAAACCTTACTTGCATCAAATTTACATGCTACAACATGCTTAAATAAGCAAACATGCAATAAGTCATTCAACACAGAATCATCACCAAGATTAGAGGTCATATCAAAATGATTAAACATTGGTTCTTTTGCATCAATAGTTAATT
>NW_025267400.1:0-1479 GCF_018294505.1 Triticum aestivum | reverse complement strand
GGGGGGGGGTCTATTAAGAATCATACAATCTTTGGGGTCTGTGTTGTTTCCGTCATCTTTCAAGTCTTGATTTCTTGTATTATCATCATTTTATTGCTAGTCCACTAAAATGACAGGTAGTTTTGTTCGCAAATATGTCATATGATCCTATATAGTAATCAGAGTTAGTTAGTTTTGAGATAGTGATACGACATAATAAGTATAATGATACAGAACAAAAAAATACCTGTATAGGAGTATCAGACAACATATCTCCGATGAAGTACTCCATAAAATTTATATTAGTTTACAAGAGGGAGTATTTCATAAAATTTACCATTCACGCACCACAAGATGACCCACAGGATTACAAAACATAGAATATATTCAGTTTTATTTAATTTTTATAGATATTTATACAAAACTTTTTAAACCATCATCTGATCATGACTATAACAAGCCGTGATGATTAAAAAAAATGGCACCCAAAATCGAACATGCCCTATAAAAGAAAAGTATTTTTCTAGAAGATGAAAGAAAATTGATTTGGACAACACCAGTCACTCACAATTCTTCTCTGGACACTGCTAGTATATACTGTAGTTGTACTAAAAAAAGTCAGTCATTCCACCGCCCCTGTCTTTTCTCCTTCCTTCCCTAATCTTCCATGGTCGCAAGATCCCTCCCTCCACAGCCGGCGCTCCCTGTAAGGCCGCCCCTCCCCTTCGTCACCCACGCCGACGGACGTGCATGCCCCTGCTCCACCTCACTCCTTCGAATTCGGCCGTCGAAGTGCTCGAGGAGGCGGTCGAGCTTGGCATGCTCGCCAGCGACGCCGTCCCCTTACCGCACACGCCGGACTGCCGACCTCTCAGGCGGGCGGCGCACGCCGACCCCAGGAAGAGAGAAGCGAAGATTTTGTGCCGGCTTCTTGCTCGGCTGGGGATTTGAAGAGGACGGCCGTGGCCATGGCCTTGGAGGAGGTGGAAGTTCCCGTCCCCACGGAGAAGCTGTCCACGGATCCAAATCTGTAAGTAGAAAGAAAAGAACCTGATCTTGGATTTCTTCACTTGCGTTATTCAGAGTCATCCTAATCCACCATACGTTCCCTTATTCAACTGGATGACCGCAGAGACGGGGGAAGGCGAGGTGGTGTTGTGCTGGCGGCCACCGGGAGCTTCAACCTTCCCACCTACATGCAGAGGCATGTTTGGTAAGCCGCAACACCTGTTAAATCTGTTTAGCAACTATGAAGTGTTGTTTTAATATTAGAACAGGCTGAGAATCAGAACAAACAGATTACATATTACCCCATCTCTTGTTTCATACGTACAGAGCTTGCGAAGGATGAGTTGCAGCAGCGAGGGTAGTCGGTGCTGGGATGTTACTGCCTTACTGGATACATGTCCCTGGTGAACCAATGCTAACAAGAAGAAGGTACTATGCGGAACTGGAAATGTGTATGGGTTTGTGTTAACACCACATTCTCATGACCGAATT
>NW_025267399.1:0-1479 GCF_018294505.1 Triticum aestivum | reverse complement strand
AGTCCAAGCACTCGCCTAAGTTATAAAAATCCTACCGAATGAAGAGCAACCCTCTCACTCGGAGGCTTAGCTGCAGCTTCGTGCTCGCCTAAGTTATCAAAATCCTGCCGAGTGAAGAGCAATCCTCTCACTCGGGGGCTTAGCTGCAGTCCAAGCACTCGCCTAAGTTATAAAAATCCTACCGAATGAAGAGCAACCCTCTCACTCGGAGGCTTAGCTGCAGCTTCGTGCTCGCCTAAGTTATCAAAATCCTGCCGAGTGAAGAGCAATCCTCTCACTCGGGGGCTTAGCTGCAGCCATGTGCTCGCCTAAGGTATAAAAATCCTACCGAGTGAAGAGCAACCCTCTCACTCGAGGGCTTAGCTGCAGCCCAGTGCTCGCCTAAGTGGACTAAAGAATAAGTCGATTGCAGTACAGGCACCTTGCTTTGAACCTGCAAAAGACATTCCGAGCCGAAGGCAATCGTATTCAAGCACCAAATCCAAGTTTGAATCGACATCTAAAGGAACCGAAAGTGCTCAGGCGTCAAGCCTGTTAAGGTTTGTCGGTTACAATTCCACTCGGCATACCGAGGCAAATTTAAAGCGTCGAGCCAGAAGGAGTTTTTTACCCCTCCTGTGGAGGGCTGGAAGGTGCAACAAATTCATCAAGGTCAATCCCGTCGGCGATCCGAGTGGCAGCTGCAAGGAAAGTTTCCATAAAAGACCTGAAGTCGTGCTTCTTGGTATTGGCCACCCGAAGGGCCGCCAGCTTCTCTTCTCGCGCATCTTTGCAGTGGACTCGGGCCAGACACAGAGCGACATCTGCACCACACCGAGCCGAGGACTTCTTCCACTCCTGCACTCGACCAGGGATCGCGTTCAAGCGGGCCATCAGCGACTCAAGGTCATTCTGAAGTGTCTCCTCAGGCCAAAGCGTCGAGTCGATGCGAGATGTGGCGGCCTTCAGCCTTGCGAGATAGTCCACGACAGCTGCAACACGAGACTCCAGTCGGAAAACATCCATGGCAACTTCGTCGTTCACCGGAGAATTGACGGGGTCGAGGTTTGGCTCCAGTCGACTGGTTTCTTCTTCAAAGTTTTGACAAAATTCTGCAAGGATGATCACTAAGTCAAGGGGATAGTCGAATGGAAAAAGCCACAATTGGAAATATTTGCCAAACATGGAGGTTTACCTTCAAGCATAAGAAACAGCTTCTTGGCAAGGCCACTCAGGAAGACCTCCAGTTCAGTTTTCTTCTCAGTCAATTTGCTGACTTGGTCGGTCAGGGCAGCTTTATCAGTTTTCAGTCGACTGACCTCCTTGTTGGCAATCCCAAGAGCAGCTTTCAGATTGGTATTGTCTTGTTCGAGCTTGGTGACTGAAGCTAACTTCTCGTCAGCAAGCTTGATCTTCTCAGCTAGCTCAAGGTCTTTCTTCTGCTGGGCCTCCCTTACCTTACCTGCAAGTTACAGCAAGATCAGATTTTGAAACAAGCAA
>NW_025267398.1:0-1479 GCF_018294505.1 Triticum aestivum | reverse complement strand
AAGGGAAGGGCCTGCTCCGGGCAAAGGAGAGGCCGACCGGAGGGGAGCAACCCTGGCCTTGCTCGGCCACGAGCTTCGTGGTGGGGCGGTGTTGTGGCCCTCGTCGGCCGGTGGCAGCGGCTATGGAGGGGAGGCGAAGGGGGCGCGCGAGGAGGCGAAGGGCGCAGCAGGAGAGGATGGAGCGGCGGACGACTGTGCTCGCCAGCAACGGTCCCTGGCTGGCCGGCCGGCAGATCTGGCTACCAACAGAGCCACTGCACACCGCGGCACCGCGGCCCTGCAGCCCCCATCGCCACCAGCCAGTCAGCCACCCTCCACAGGGAGGAGAGGGGCTACACCACCACGGAACGCGGGGGAGGGGAAGGGAGGGGAGGAGGGGGCGGGGCGGGATCACGGCAGCGGGCGCATCCCTGGGGGAGGTCGGGATGGACTTGGCTTGGCGAGAGCAGGAAAAAGAGGAGAAAAGGAACGACAGCTGATGAAGTGCGTGGGACAGAGACAACGATGATAAGGTTGGAAGGAAACAGCGATGCATGGGGATCCCAATTATTTTTTTAACAGAAGAGGTATCCCGAGTGTGTTAGATATTTCTCGTAGCAGTACATGCATTTGTTTGCTTCTCCAAATCTACATGCACACAATTGACATGTCTGTTTCTATGTTTTTTCTTCTTCTTGAAGTTGGTTTTGCATCCGTTTGTATTTTTTGATGTGTACTCATGGTGACTACATAGGCTACCACACACGGCGGAAACATATATGTCCAGACACCCAATAAAATAAAGTAGTTTTCTTGTCTTAGGATGGACAACATTTAACATATTGTGATTGCGTGAGTATTGAGATCACTGTCAGAGTATTGAGATCACTGTCAGCGAGAGTGGAGAGGAGGATAAGTAGCAACACAGATGGGACGTCATGCGTTGAAATAAAAGACGGACACATTGTAGTCTCAAGTCATAATTATTGTGTTAGGAGAGTGTGGTATATTTCCCGTTGCAACGCACAGACTCTTTTGCTAGTAAAGAGAAAAGTATGTTTCCGGTCCTGCAAATTCCCCAAAAGTATAGACTTATATCTTCCCCTAATAATAAAGCAAACAATGCTTCTGGTCGTACGTCGCCGGTAAATTTGCAAAAAAAGCCCCTCACTTTTTATAAAATCAACCCGCAGTCCGTATAGAATCAACCCGGAAGTGAAAAAAAAAGCCCACGCTGTCCGTCTCCCACACACAAAGCAGAGCAGTTGATTTTCTCTATAAATCCGCACATACGTGCGCCTTGATGATTCTAACAAGAGGCAACCGAAATCAACAGAAGAACGGATCCAAAGAGGTGTGCAGCTAAGGAACCAAACGGAACCCAGAGAGATGTGGAAGAAATTGGGATGATGCAGATAGAAATTGGCCTTCTAGCAAAGGGAAGGGCCTGCTCCGGGCAAAGGAGAGGCCGACCGGAGGGGAGCAACCCTGGCCTTGCTC
>NW_025267397.1:0-1479 GCF_018294505.1 Triticum aestivum | reverse complement strand
CGCAGTCTCTCACGAGGAGGAGATCCGTATGGATGAGCAAAGCTCTATCTCTAAATGAGCTATCACAATGCTAACCCTAAAACATAGGTGGAGGGGAAGTATATATAGTCTAAGGGGCGAAGGGGTACATGGGCCTCGTCCTAGATGCGCTGCACACAGGCAGGGGAGGCTGGATGTCCGGGCTGGGGGCCGGATGTCCAGGGCTTCGCGAGGTGCCGGATGTCCGGGCTGGGAGGCTGGATGTTCGGGCTGGCCTGGGTCTTCCAGATGCATTCGGTGATGGAGGTGCCGGATTTCCGGGAGAAGGGGCCGGATGTCCGGTGGCTCGCGAGGGGCCGAATGTCCGGGCCTGGGGACCAGATGTCCGGGCTGGCTTGGCTGATTCTGGAGCTTCCTAGATAGAAGGCGGCCGGATTTCCGGGCGATGGGCCAGATGTCCGGGCTGTGGCCGGATGTCCGGGCCTGTAGCAGCTGGCTCTTCTTCCTTCTCCTCTTCCATGCTTCTGCGCACGCTCGGCCTTGGTCCTTGGGTTCTCCATGGTCTCCTCGGGTGTACCTAAGTATGCAGAAGGTCCGCGCTTGAAGTAGCAACCATGTCTCTCATGTGGAAAGTGAAGGTTTAGAGAGGAGCGAGTTCACCTTGTGTCCAATGGCGTATAGTCGAGGTCTCATCTTATGTATCCTTGGGGCTTGGAGGGTAGTCGGAGTGTACATGGGGATGTACGTGGGATGCTCCGCATCATATTCCCCCCTTGCGAAAGATCCGACCTCGGATCGTGATCCTCATCACCATGGAAATGGTTGTCGTGGACGGACTTGTAGTTGGACATCGATGAAGGCATTGCGCAATCCAAGTAGTCCAAGGTGTCGCCGGAGTGATAGACATGCAAAAAGAGCAAACACAAGCAACACTCGGAAATACAATGGTTAGCCCACACAAAGTGTCCATCATGCAAGAATGAGTCCGTGCGGCAAGATAGTTTGTGATAAAGCGCATGAAGCTTATCAAGATGATCTAGAATGGTATGCAAAGCATTCATGGGAACAAATGCAATCATTGTGCACACAATTGTGTTATGAGTATGAGCAATGCAACCACGGTGCAAAATGATGTCATAATGGGATGGTTTATCAAATGCATGAACATGGCAATGGATGCTCAATATGTGAATATTATCATGCAATTGATGGTCGACAATATGATCATTATGTATGAATATGCCATCAAGGAAGATCACAACAAATTTGCTAAGGAAGTGAACAAGCTCATATATCATGGATGACATGGCAATACAAGATGCAACAAGGCAATCATAATGTGAGTCAATCCATGCATAGGGTGCAAACTTGTGGTGAGTATGGTATGTCCATCGAGCATGACATGTATGAGCACAATCAACAAATATGGAGGTGTTGGTGTACCAAAGCTCGATGTCGAGGCATGAGTGGAGGTTCGAAGGTGCATCCAATAAGTGCGAG
>NW_025267396.1:539-1479 GCF_018294505.1 Triticum aestivum | reverse complement strand
CAGTTTTTGCCGTAACCCTCTCTACTTTCTTGCACCTGCTATGTGGGTCAAATGATGATACCATGCCAACTTTCAACCTTTTCAGAGTTCATTTGAAATGCTTTTCAATTTCGGGGTCTTATAGCTCAAAATAACCTGTAAATGCATGAAAAATTACAAATGAAGTCAGAAAGGGTTGAAAATTGATGATGTGGCTTTGAATGGTGCATTTTGAGCACACAAAAACTATGGAGTTCAAATAAGTTCAAAAAAAATGAAACCCCTTTGTAACAGACGAGTTTCCGTATGAAACACTCATACTACGAAAGAGATTGTCCGGTTTGTACACGAAGTGCATCCAGTTTTTGCCGTAACCCTCTCTACATTCTTGCACATGCTATTCGGGTCAAATGATGATACCGTGCCAAGTTTCAACCTTTTCAGAGTTCATTTGAAATGCTTTCCAATTTCAGGGTCTTATAACTCAAAATTATCAATAAATGCATGAAAAATAACAAATGAAGTCAGAAAGGGTTGAAAATTGATGATGTGGCTTTGAATGGTGCATTTTGAGCACAGAAAAACTATGGAGTTCAAATAAGTTCAAAAATATTGAAATCCCTTTGTAAAAGACAAGTTTCCGTATGAAACCCTGATACTTCGAAATGGATTGTCCGTTTTGTACACGAAGTGTATCCAGTTTTTGCCGTAACACTCTCTACTTTCTTGCACATAGTATGTGGGTCAAATGATGATACCATGCCAACTTTCAACCTTTTCAGAGTTCATTTGAAATGCTTTTCAATTTCAGGGTCTTATAGCTCAAAATAACCTGTAAATGCATGAAAAATTACAAATGAAGTCAGAAAGGGTTGAAAATTGATGATGTGGCTTTGAATGGTGCATTTTGAGCACAGAAAAACAATGGAGTTCAAATAAGTTCAAAAAAAATTGAAACCCC
>NW_025267396.1:0-529 GCF_018294505.1 Triticum aestivum | reverse complement strand
AAAGGGTTGAAAATTGCTGATGTGGCTTTGAATGGTGCATTTTGAGGACAGAAAAACTATGGAGTTCAAATAAGTTCAAAAAAATTGAAATCCCTTTGTGACAGACAAGGATCCGTATGAAACCCTGATACTTCGAAAGAGATTGTCCGTTTTGTACACGAAGTGCATCCAGTTTTTGCCGTAACCCTGTCTACTTTCTTGCACATGCTATGTGGGTTAAATCATGATACCATGCCAACTTTCAACCTTTTCAGAGTTCATTTGAAATGCTTTTCAATTTCAGGGTCTTATAGCTCAAAATAATCAGTAAATGCATGAAAAATAAGAAATGAAGTCAGAAAGGGTCAAAAATTGATGATGTGGCTTTGAATGGTGCATTTTGAGCACAGAAAAACTATGGAGTTCAAATAAGTTCAAAAAAATGAAACCCCTTTGTAACAGACGAGTTTCCGTATGAAACCCTGATACTTCGAAAGAGATTGTCCGTTTTGTACACGAAGTGCATCCAGTTTTTTCCGTAACCCTCTCT
>NW_025267395.1:0-1479 GCF_018294505.1 Triticum aestivum | reverse complement strand
AATCGATGAACAGGGCCCTTATGAAGGGTAAATAGAAGTTGACAAAATCACGTTGTGGTAATTCGTAGGTAAGAAAACGTTCTTGCTAGAACCCAATTGCAGCCACGTAAAAGATGCAACAACAATTAGAGGACGTCTAACTTGTTTTTGCAGCGATTGATCATGTGATGTGATATGGCCAGAAGTTGTGATGAATGATGAATTGTGATGTATGAGATCATGTTCTTTGTAATAGGATTCACGACTTGCATGTCGATGAGTATGACAACCGGCATGAGCCATAGGAGTTGTCATTATTTTTTGTATGACCTGCGTGTCATTGAATAACGTCATGTAAACTACTTTACTTTATTGCTAAACGTTAGTCATAGAAGTAGAAGTAGTCGTTGGCGTGACAACTTCATGAAGACACGATGATGGAGATCATGATGATGGAGATCATGGTGTCAAGCCGGTGACAAGATGATCATGGAGCCCCGAAGATGAAGATCAATGGAGCTATATGATATTGGCCATATCATGTCACAACTATATAATTGCATGTGATGTTTATTATGTATTATGCATCTTGTTTACTTAGGACGATGGTAGTAAATAAGATGATCCCTTATAAAATTTCAAGAAGTGTTCTCCCCTAACTGTGCACCGTTGCTACAGTTCGTCGCTTCTAAGCACCACGTGATGATCGGGTGTGGTGGATTCTTACGTTCACATACAACGGGTGTAAGACAGTTTTACACAGCGAAAACACTTAGGGTTAACTTGACGAGCCTAGCATGTGCAGACATGGCCTCGGAACACGGAGACCGAAAGGTCGAACACGAGTCGTATGGAAGATACGATCAACATGAGAATGTTCACCGACGATGACTAGTCCATCTCACGTGATGATCGGACACGGCCTAGTCGACTCGGATCGTGTAACACTTAGATGACTAGAGGGATGTCTAATCTAAGTGGGAGTTCATAATTTGATTAGAACTTTATTATCATGAACTTAGTCTAAAACCTTTGCAAATATGTCTTGTAGATCAATGGCCAACGCTAATGTTAACATGAACTTCAACGCGTTCCTAGAGAAAACCAAGCTGAAAGATGATGGCAGCAACTATACGGACTGGGTCCGGAACCTGAGGATCATCCTCATAGCTGCCAGGAAACAATATGTCCTAGAAGGACCGCTAGGTGACGCTCCCGTCCCAGAGAACCAAGACATTATGAATGCTTGGCAGTCTCGTGCTGATGATTACTCCCTCGTTCAGTGCGGCATGCTTTACAACTTAGAACCGGGGCTCCAAAAGCGTTTTGAGCACCACGGAGCATATGAGATGTTCGAAGAGCTGAAACTAGTTTTTCAAGCTCATGCCCGGGTCGAGAGATATGATGTCTCCGACAAGTTCTACAGTTGTAAGATGGAGGAAAACAGTTCTGTCAGTGAGCACATCCTGAAGATGTCTGGGTTGCACAACCGTATGACCC
>NW_025267394.1:0-1480 GCF_018294505.1 Triticum aestivum | reverse complement strand
CGGGTGACAGTGGAGTAGGCAGCAGTATAGTATCCCTCTGCACCAACATCAGAGGCGGTAGCAATGTGCCTGAAAGGGGAGGTGTCCAACTCCCGATACTCTCCACGAAGACGTGTCAGAGCAGCATAGGCTGCATCGTGGACAGCCATATCGATGGTCACACCAACACCATGTGCGGTGTGCAGCACAGTAGTGGAGTCGTACTCCCGAGAGTAGAGGTGGACGATGGCACGGTACTGCTCCTGGTTAAAGTCCTGGTACTCCTCGTAGACGGTGTACTCAGGGTGCCAGCGATAACCCAGATAGGTCATCATCTCAGCTAGCACCGCAGGTGATCCCGAGGCACCAATGGCCATCGTGTGGCGAACAACCTGCCTCGTGGTTTCCATCTGAAAGCAAAGACGTTTCAAAGGAGTCAAATGACAGTGTGTGAATTGATCAAAATACTATTCTGAGAAACAACTATGGCTTTTCCAACTTTGGGGTGAATGTGGTCACGGGATCCTAGTGTTAGAGTTAGTAAAGTCGTTTAACCCGAGTAGAAGAGAGTTCAGAGTCCCAGAGTAAAGGTCGAGGAGTAAAAGATACTAGTACCACCCAATGGCGATGTGGGCCCGTAAGCCGCACAGTCATGTTAGTAAAAGTTTTGCAATGACTAGACTCGACTTCGGCCAAGGAGTGTGGAAGGGGGGTTCCTACAGGCAGTCGGCTCTGATACCAACTTATGACGCCCCCGATTTGACCGTACACTAATCATGCACGCAAATGTGTACGATCATGATCAGGGACTCACGGGAAGATATCACAACACAACTCTAAAACATAAGTAAGTCATACAAGCATTATAATACAAGCCAGGGGCCTCGAGGGCTCGAATACAAGTGCTCGATCATAGACGAGTCAGCGGAAGCAACAATATCTGAGTACAGACATAAGTTAAACAAGTTTTGCCTTAAGAAGGCTAGCACAAAAGTAGCAACGATCGAAAAGGCAAGGCCTCCTGCCTGGGACCTCCTAGCTACTCCTGGTCGTCGTCAGCGGCCTGCACGTAGTAGTAGGCACCTCCAGTGCCGTGGGAGTCGTCGTCGACGGTGGCGTCTGGCTCCTGGGCTCCAACATCTGGTTGCGACAACCAGATAGAAAGGAAAGGGGGAAAAAGAGGGAGAGAAGCAACCGTGAGTACTCATCCAAAGTACTCGCAAGCAAGGAGCTACACTACATATGCATGGGTATATGAGTAAAGAGGCATATCAGTGGACTGAACTGCAGAATGCCGGAATAAGAGGGGGATAGCTAGTCCTGTCGAAGACTAAGCTTCTGGACATCTCCATCTTGCAGCATGTAGAAGAGAGTAGATTGAAGTCCTCCAAGTAGCATCGCATAGCATAATCCTACCCGGCGGTCCCCTCCTCGTCACCCTGTTAGAGAGCGATCACCGGGTTGTATCTGGCACTTGGAAGGGTGTATTTTATTCAGTATC
>NW_025267393.1:0-1480 GCF_018294505.1 Triticum aestivum | reverse complement strand
GGGTGCGGAGGTCCATTGGTCAAAGCCCGTCCGTGCAAAGTCAAAGGGGTAGATCCCGTTGTCAAACGCTACAGGGTTAGGCGGGACGGGGGCACTGGGGGGTAGCAATGCCACCGGAGCGTCGCACCGGGCCCTCATACATGCGGGGTGGTGTGGTGGCATGTCCGAAGAGGCGGGACGCGACTCCGGGGCGTGGCCCCCCTCACGGACGGCGATGACACGGTAGTAGACGTTCTGTGGTAACGATGCGGCGTCAATATTACTAAATACTCGGAGCGCGATAAAATCATGATTTTTTTGCACGACGTCGTCACATGTGCTATAGGAACGATGGTATTTTTTCATAATTTTTGGTGATGGAGAAGTATCCGAAAAATTCCCTCTACGCGGATTGCCCTTCGCGCGTCTACGGCTGTGGCCGGCGGCCTCCGGGGGCTAGCATGCCGCCAAATCTTGCACCGGCGGCCTCTCACAAGTCTAGAAGTGTTTACGCGGTTGCAAACGCCCGGCATGCGTGTCCGAGGTGTGCCCCACTCATGAACGGCGCTGCCGCCGGCACCTGGAGGGGGGAAACGGATGCGTGGGGTCTACACGGAGGGGATCTTGCGGTGGGTCTTCCCCGGATGTTGCTCCAATGTGTTCCTATGGGCTGACCTAACACAACCGGGTGGGGAGGTCCACTGGTCAAAGCCCGTCCGTGCAAAGTCAAAGGGGTAGATCCCGTGGTCAAACGCTACAGGGTTAGGCGGGATGGGGGCACTGGGGGGGGTAGCAATGCCACCGGAGCGTCGCACCGGGCCCTCATACATGCGGGGTGGTGTGGTGGCATGTCCGAAGAGGCGGGACGCGTCTCTGGGGCGTGGCCCCCCTCACGGACGGCGATGACACGGTAGTAGACGTTCTGTGGTAACGATGCGGCGTCAATATTACTAAATACTCGGAGCGCGATAAAATCATGATATTTTTTACAAGACGTGGGCACATGTGCTATAGGAGCGATGGTATTTTTTCATAATTTTTGGTGATGGAGAAGTATCCGAAAAATTCCCTCCACGCGGATTGCCCTCCGCGCGTCTACGGGTGTGGCCGGCGGCCTCCGGGGGCTAGCATGCCGCCAAATCTTGCGCCGGCGTCCTCTCACAAGTCTGGAAGTGTTTTCGCGGTGGCAAACGCCCGGCACGCGTGTCCGGGGTGTGCCCCCCTCACGGACGGCGCTGCCGCCGGCACCTGGAGGGGGGAAACGGACGCGTGGGGTCTACACGGAGGGGATCTTGCTGTGGGTCTGCCCCGGATGTTGCTCCAAAGTGTTCCTATGGGCTGACCTAACACAACCGGGTGGGGAGGTCCACTGGTCAAACCCCGTCCGTGCAAAGTCAAAGGGGTAGATCCCGTGGTCAAACGCTATAGGGTTAGGCGGGACGAGGGCACTGGGGGTAGCAATGCCACCGGAGCGTCGCACCGGGCCCTCATACATGCGGGG
>NW_025267392.1:0-1480 GCF_018294505.1 Triticum aestivum | reverse complement strand
TGTGTGCCTCTGCACCGCCATCAGGGCCAAGGTCCTCGGCGTCATCAACCTTAACGTCCCCGTCGACCTCGTCCTCCTACTCAACCAGTGCCACAAGACCTGCCCGCCCGGCTTCACCTGCCCGCTCTGATCAATCGACGTACTTGTCCAAGCATGCCATGCTGCGTACACATGCCATGCATGCAGCTTTCTACATATTACTACAGTTTGTGTTTCAGTTCATCTATATGTCTCGTGCATGCCTAAGTTCCCTGTCATGCATTAGCATTATGCATGCATGCAGTGATCATTTCGTGTAAGTGCGTGAAAGTGTGTGATGTTGTGGTGTCCAAATAAATGACCCACCTAATCAGGGGTTTGTATCATCATGTGAAATACTGTACCGGCTATATGCCCCTGGCATGTATCATCTGAAATATGTTGCAGTTGTGTTAACTTGAGCAGTGTGTTATATATATTCTGCCCGTCATCGTCCACTCCAAAAACATATACTCTCTCCATTCCACAATATAAAACCAACATTCTTAAGTTTAAGATCAAAGAGGCATATAGCTTTTTGACAAGTCAAACCTCACAAACTTTGACCAAGTTTGTGGAGAAAAACATTTACATATGGAATGCCAAACATATATCATTAGATTCATCATAAGACGTAGATTCATATTTTATATATTTGGTATGGTAGATATAAATAGTTTCCTCTATATACTTGGTCAAAGTTTGTAATCTTTGACTTTTCAGAAGAAAAAAACTATACGCACTACATTATAGAAGGGAGGGAGTACAAGCACCTAGATCAAAGTCAACTCTATGTTTTATATAGATCATAGGAAGAGAAAAAGAAATAAATCGGATCAAGGGTGAATTAATTTAGTATTGACGAGACTTTATCGCCAACGACGTGCGATACATGGCAAGGGAGCTGTAATGCGAGAGCATGCAACAGCAATCTTTGTATTTTTTTTGGGTAACAACGATCTTTGTATCGGCCATGCAGTTCATATCATCCTTACATGCAGTTACGAACCCAGAAACTTCTCGAAGCATATTTAAAATGTTTAGAGTTGCATTTTCCTTATATGGAAGTCATTGCAAAAGAAGAGGAAGCTGCTTATGGCTTGGTGCAATCTTAGGCAGGAGAGTGTTCTTTTGTGTTGCATAGCGCGTTTTCCTTCTTGTGTATCGGTCAAACTGGTTTGTGCAATTCAAAATGCTAGATGAAGTGGGCCGAAAGTGAGCCTGAGTTGAGCTAAGCACGTGGCCGGTTTTATTTAATGTGTGGGATTGCAGTTTTATATTGGCCACCACGACTTAGGCTGGGCATTCATAAATTAGCTACAAAATAATATTGGTATACTTGCATGAATGCACGTCAAGAATTCATCATGGAAAATCCTACTCTAAAATCATTGTTGTTTTTGTAATATACATAATTGTTTTTTAGGATCATATATATAATGGTTGTGGCTACAAGGCGAGA
>NW_025267391.1:0-1480 GCF_018294505.1 Triticum aestivum | reverse complement strand
AGTCCATTCCGAAAGAGATAACAGAGGCTCGAAGCATGTCTTCTAGAATTTGGTTGACGCGTTCCACTTGACCACTTGACTGAGGGTGGAAAGCGGTGCTAAAGGAGAGACGAGTTCCCATAGCATTTTGGAAACTTTCCCAAAATCGAGAGGTGAAAAGACTTCCTCGATCCGAATTGATTTCCAAGGGAACACCATGGAGGGACACTATTCGGGAGATGTATAAGTCTGCCAGTTGGCTAGCGGTTATACTCTCACGAACAGGTAAGAAATGAGCTACTTTGGAAAGACGATCGACCACGACGAAAATAGCATTATTCCCTCTTTTGGTTCTGGGAAAACCGGTAATGAAATCCATACCAATTTTATCCCATTTCCATTCAGGAATAGCTAAGGGTTGAAGGGTGCCAGCAGGCCGTTGATGCTCTGCTTTTACACGACGGCAGACGTCGCAATTGGCAATATACTGAGCAATTTCTCTCTTCATCCTAGTCCACCAGAACCTCTGGCGTAGGTCCTGATACATCTTAGTACTACCGGGATGAATGGTGAGAGGAGATTCATGGGCCTCCTTAAGGATCAACTGCCGCAGATGCTGGTTCTTGGGAACCACTAGACGATTCTCAAAGTACACAGCACCATGATCATTTGTGGAGAAACAACTAGCACCTCCGCTAGCAATGTTCTCCTTGATTTTAGATATTCCCTTATCTCGCTTTTGGGCAGCGATGATTTGATCCGTAAGAGTAGGTTTTGCTACCAAGGTGGAAAGAAAACCTTGAGGTACAATGTGAAGGTTAAGCTTCCGAAATTCCTCATGGAGAAGCGGTTGACTTTGTTGTAACATCAGATTGTTACAATAAGATTTACGACTTAGCGCATCAGCCATGACGTTGGCTTTCCCTGGGGTATAGGTTATTCCTAAGTCGAAGTCTGTGATCAATTCAACCCAACGTCTCTGCCTGAGATTCAAATCCGGTTGGGTGAAAATGTACTTCAGACTTTGGTGATCAGTGAATATTTCGCAACGATTACTGAGGAGGTAATGTCGCCAGGTCTTAAGTGCATAGACTACGGCTGCAAGTTCTAGATCATGAGTAGGATAATTCTCCTCATGTGGGTGCAATTGCCGTGAAGCGTAAGCAATTACGTGTCGATCTTGCATGAGAATGCAACCTAGTCCTTGTCGCGAGGCGTCGCAGTAGATAACAAAGTCCTTGGAGAAGTCTGGCGGTACCAGTACGGGAGCAGAAGTCAGGCGTCTTTTCAGTTCCTGAAAACTGTGCTCACATTGTGGAGTCCATTCGAACTTCTTATCTTTCTTGAGGAGTTCGGTTAGAGGTTTAGCAACTTTGGAGAAGTTCTCGACAAAGCGACGACAATAGCTCGCTAAGCCTAGAAAACTCCGAACTTGCTTGACCGATTCGGGTGGAGTCCAATCAAGGACGGCTTGAACTCGCTCAGGGTTAACAGCAATACC